>NC_140224.1:657216-709716 GCF_951802725.1 Rutilus rutilus
CATGTGAGCTGTAATTACAACCTCCAATCAAGCTGTAATATTTAATATTTTCTGTGTATTTAGATAAGATTCTTGCCAGGAAAATGAGGCTTTTTTCAAAGGTTGTCAGCCAATATTTCCCAAAAAATGTTCAAAATGTAATTTTCATCACCATCATTTCCCTCCCAGAATGCTATTAGACACAATACATCATTTGAGATTTGGTGGAAATGACACAGTAGTGAAAATATTCATGAAAAGAAAGCCAGAATTCTCCTGTTTGTTCACTGTTGGACATTCTTAGCAGACAAAATAAATAATCGTGACAGAATGAAAAGAAGTATTTTGTCCACAGGGACAAAACTGCCTCTTCGTTGAAGTAAACTACAACTATCTAAATGTATCCTATAATCCCATAGAAAGGTTAACAAGCAAAACAGCAACTATACATCACAACTGACCGATGTGTGAGGCAATAAATCTCCAAATGCTCGTCTCCCATCGGAGATCTACTAGTGAATATTTCACATGGGAAGTTTTAATCTCTCATCTTCAGTCCAGTGACTCACCAAAGGTTCAGCAAGAATATTTCCAGATAGAGAGTTTGCTTGTGTGAAGCGCAGCACAGGAGTGCAAGCGCTGACGGCACACAGAGTAACGGGGAGGAGAGAAGCGTTCACGCTCGAGTCGGAACTACAGGATCCCTGCGACCCTCCTGATGAAGACTAGTGTGAGTGATCCTCCTGATGAAGACTAGTGTGAGTGATCCTCCTGATGAAGACTAGTGTGAGTGATCCTCCTGATGAAGACTAGTGTGAGTGATCCTCCTGATGAAGACTAGTGTAAGATCCTCCTGATGAAGACTAGTGTGAGTGATCCTCCTGATGAAGATCCTCCTGATGAAGATCCTCCTGATGAAGACTAGTGTAAGATCCTCCTGATGAAGACTAGTGTAAGATCCTCCTGATGAAGACTAGTGTGAGATCCTCCTGATGAAGATCCTCCTGATGAAGACTAGTGTAAGATCCTCCTGATGAAGACTAGTGTGAGATCCTCCTGATGAAGACTAGTGTGAGATCCTCCTGATGAAGACTAGTGTGAGATCCTCCTGATGAAGATCCTCCTGATGAAGACTAGTGTGAGATGCTCCTGATGAAGACTAGTGTGAGTGATCCTCCTGATGAAGATCCTCCTGATGAAGACTAGTGTGAGATCCTCCTGATGAAGACTAGTGTAAGATCCTCCTGATGAAGACTAGTGTGAGATCCTCCTGATGAAGACTAGTGTGAGTGATCCTCCTGATGAAGACTAGTGTAAGATCCTCCTGATGAAGACTAGTGTAAGATCCTCCTGATGAAGACTAGTGTGAGATCCTCCTGATGAAGACTAGTGTGAGTGATCCTCCTGATGAAGACTAGTGTAAGATCCTCCTGATGAAGACTAGTGTGAGATCCTCCTGATGAAGACTAGTGTGAGATCCTCCTGATTAAGACTAGTGTGAGATCCTCCTGATGAAGATCCTCCTGATGAAGACTAGTGTGAGATGCTCCTGATGAAGACTAGTGTAAGATCCTCCTGATGAAGACTAGTGTGAGATCCTCCTGATGAAGATCCTCCTGATGAAGACTAGTGTGAGATCCTCCTGATGAAGACTAGTGTGAGTGATCCTCCTGATGAAGATCCTCCTGATGAAGACTAGTGTGAGATCCTCCTGATGAAGACTAGTGTAAGATCCTCCTGATGAAGACTAGTGTGAGATCCTCCTGATGAAGACTAGTGTGAGTGATCCTCCTGATGAAGACTAGTGTAAGATCCTCCTGATGAAGACTAGTGTGAGATCCTCCTGATGATGACTAGTGTGAGTGATCCTCCTGATGAAGACTAGTGTGAGTGATCCTCCTGATGAAGACTAGTGTGAGTGATCCTCCTGATGAAGACTAGTGTGAGTGATCCTCCTGATGAAGACTAGTGTGAGTGATCCTCCTGATGAAGATCCTCCTGATGAAGACTAGTGTGAGATCCTCCTGATGAAGATCCTCCTGATGAAGACTAGTGTGAGATCCTCCTGATGAAGACTAGTGTAAGATCCTCCTGATGAAGACTAGTGTGAGATCCTCCTGATGAAGACTAGTGTGAGATCCTCCTGATGAAGACTAGTGTGAGTGATCCTCCTGATGAAGACTAGTGTGAGATCCTCCTGATGAAGACTAGTGTAAGATCCTCCTGATGAAGATCCTCCTGATGAAGACTAGTGTGAGATCCTCCTGATGAAGACTAGTGTAAGATCCTCCTGATGAAGACTAGTGTGAGATCCTCCTGATGAAGACTAGTGTGAGTGATCCTCCTGATGAAGATCCTCCTGATGAAGACTAGTGTGAGATCCTCCTGATGAAGACTAGTGTGAGATCCTCCTGATGAAGATCCTCCTGATGAAGACTAGTGTGAGATCATCCTGATGAAGACTAGTGTGAGATCCTCCTGATGAAGACTAGTGTGAGATCCTCCTGATGAAGATCCTCCTGATGAAGACTAGTGTGAGTATCCTGAGCTCTGGCCTGCAGATCCTCCTGATGAAGACTAGTGTAAGATCCTCCTGATGAAGACTAGTGTAAGATCCTCCTGATGAAGATCCTCCTGATGAAGACTAGTGTGAGTATCCTGAGCTCAGGCCTGCAGATCCTCCTGATGAAGACTAGTGTAAGAGCCTCCTGATGAAGACTAGTGTAAGATCCTCCTGATGAAGATCCTCCTGATGAAGACTAGTGTGAGTATCCTGAGCTCAGGCCTGCAGATCCTCCTGATGAAGACTAGTGTAAGAGCCTCCTGATGAAGACTAGTGTAAGAGCCTCCTGATGAAGACTAGTGTAAGATCCTCCTGATGAAGACTAGTGTAAGAGCCTCCTGATGAAGACTAGTGTAAGAGCCTCCTGATGAAGACTAGTGTAAGATCCTCCTGATGAAGACTAGTGTAAGATCCTCCTGATGAAGATCCTCCTGATGAAGACTAGTGTAAGATCCTCCTGATGAAGACTAGTGTAAGATCCTCCTGATGAAGATCCTCCTGATGAAGACTAGTGTGAGTATCCTGAGCTCAGGCCTGCAGATCCTCCTGATGAAGACTAGTGTAAGAGCCTCCTGATGAAGACTAGTGTAAGATCCTCCTGATGAAGATCCTCCTGATGAAGACTAGTGTGAGTATCCTGAGCTCAGGCCTGCAGATCCTCCTGATGAAGACTAGTGTAAGAGCCTCCTGATGAAGACTAGTGTAAGAGCCTCCTGATGAAGACTAGTGTAAGATCCTCCTGATGAAGACTAGTGTAAGATCCTCCTGATGAAGATCCTCCTGATGAAGACTAGTGTAAGATCCTCCTGATGAAGACAAGTGTAAGATCCTCCTGATGAAGATCCTCCTGATGAAGACTAGTGTGAGTATCCTGAGCTCAGGCCTGCAGATCCTCCTGATGAAGACTAGTGTAAGAGCCTCCTGATGAAGACTAGTGTAAGATCCTCCTGATGAAGATCCTCCTGATGAAGACTAGTGTGAGTATCCTGAGCTCAGGCCTGCAGATCCTCCTGATGAAGACTAGTGTAAGAGCCTCCTGATGAAGACTAGTGTAAGATCCTCCTGATGAAGACTAGTGTGAGTGATCCTCCTGATGAAGATCCTCCTGATGAAGACTAGTGTGAGATCCTCCTGATGAAGACTAGTGTAAGATCCTCCTGATGAAGACTAGTGTAAGATCCTCCTGATGAAGATCCTCCTGATGAAGACTAGTGTGAGTGATCCTCCTGATGAAGATCCTCCTGATGAAGATTAGTGTAAGATCCTCCTGATGAAGACTAGTGTAAGATCCTCCTGATGAAGATCCTCCTGATGAAGACTAGTGTGAGTATCCTGAGCTCAGGCCTGCAGATCCTCCTGATGAAGACTAGTGTAAGAGCCTCCTGATGAAGACTAGTGTAAGAGCTTCCTGATGAAGACTAGTGTAAGATCCTCCTGATGAAGACTAGTGTGAGTGATCCTCCTGATGAAGATCCTCCTGATGAAGATTAGTGTAAGATCCTCCTGATGAAGACTAGTGTAAGATCCTCCTGATGAAGATCCTCCTGATGAAGACTAGTGTGAGTATCCTGAGCTCAGGCCTGCAGATCCTCCTGATGAAGACTAGTGTAAGAGCCTCCTGATGAAGACTAGTGTAAGAGCCTCCTGATGAAGACTAGTGTAAGATCCTCCTGATGAAGACTAGTGTGAGTGATCCTCCTGATGAAGATCCTCCTGATGAAGATTAGTGTAAGATCCTCCTGATGAAGACTAGTGTAAGATCCTCCTGATGAAGATCCTCCTGATGAAGACTAGTGTGAGTATCCTGAGCTCAGGCCTGCAGATCCTCCTGATGAAGACTAGTGTAAGAGCCTCCTGATGAAGACTAGTGTAAGAGTCTCCTGATGAAGACTAGTGTAAGATCCTCCTGATGAAGATCCTCCTGATGAAGACTAGTGTGAGTATCCTGAGCTCAGGCCTGCAGATCCTCCTGATGAAGACTAGTGTAAGAGCCTCCTGATGAAGACTAGTGTAAGATCCTCCTGATGAAGACTAGTGTGAGTGATCCTCCTGATGAAGATCCTCCTGATGAAGACTAGTGTGAGATCCTCCTGATGAAGACTAGTGTAAGATCCTCCTGATGAAGACTAGTGTAAGATCCTCCTGATGAAGATCCTCCTGATGAAGACTAGTGTAAGATCCTCCTGATGAAGATCCTCCTGATGAAGACTAGTGTAAGATCCTCCTGATGAAGACTAGTGTAAGATCCTCCTGATGAAGACTAGTGTAAGATCCTCCTGATGAAGATCCTCCTGATGAAGACTAGTGTAAGATCCTCCTGATGAAGATCCTCCTGATGAAGACTAGTGTGAGTATCCTCCTGATGAAGATCCTCCTGATGAAGACTAGTGTAAGATCCTCCTGATGAAGATCCTCCTGATGAAGACTAGTGTAAGATCCTCCTGATGAAGATCCTCCTGATGAAGACTAGTGTGAGTATCCTCCTGATGAAGATCCTCCTGATGAAGACTAGTGTAAGATCCTCCTGATGAAGATCCTCCTGATGAAGACTAGTGTAAGATCCTCCTGATGAAGATCCTCCTGATGAAGACTAGTGTAAGATCCTCCTGATGAAGATCCTCCTGATGAAGACTAGTGTGAGTATCCTCCTGATGAAGATCCTCCTGATGAAGACTAGTGTAAGATCCTCCTGATGAAGATCCTCCTGATGAAGACTAGTGTAAGATCCTCCTGATGAAGATCCTCCTGATGAAGACTAGTGTAAGATCCTCCTGATGAAGATCCTCCTGATGAAGACTAGTGTGAGTATCCTCCTGATGAAGATCCTCCTGATGAAGACTAGTGTAAGATCCTCCTGATGAAGAGCCTCCTGATGAAGACTAGTGTAAGATCCTCCTGATGAAGATCCTCCTGATGAAGACTAGTGTGAGTATCCTGAGCTCAGGCCTGCAGATCCTCCTCCTCTTCACTGATAAACATGATGTTCTGACTCTGTGTTCTTGTTTTCCAGCATCTAAACATGGAAAGCAACATGACCATTTTTAAGTCTTGTTTTCTGAACAAAATGACTCAAATGAAATGAGTTTATGCTTAAAAGAAACGCAAACATCTGCCAGTGGGGTCAGAAAATAATCCTGTTTTCCCTTTGGATTAACTTTATTTTTCTGGCCCACTGGCAGATGTTTGTTCTTGTTTTCAGCTTCATCTTTACACATATTTTTTAAGTCATTTTGCTTCTTCTCCAGTAAATGTATCTGGATTTAAGAATGTTTAGATATTTGTGCTGGAAAACAAGACAGAAACACATAATTATTTGCTCTGTAATTATTTATACGTTATTATCAGGCCTTTCTGCTCTTTGATTAATAGATGTGTGATTGTTTCTACATACAGTTTGCATCATTATATATTCTAATGTGTGTTTTATTGGTAACACTTTACAATAAGGTTCAATAGTTAACTAAGCATGAACAATACTTCTACAGCATTTATTAATCTTAGTTAATATTAATTTCAACATTTACTGATACATTATTAAAATCAAAGGTTGTATTAGTGAACATTAGTTACTGCACTGTGAACTAACATGAACAAACAACGAACAGCTGGATTATTATTAACTAACATTAACAAAGATTAATAAATACTGTAACAAATGTATTGCTCATTGTTAGTTCAGGTTAATTAATGCATTAACTAATGAACTTTATTGTAAAGTGATACCATTTTATTTCTAATGACTGATGGCAACAAATGCTGTAGTGGAATCGACTTTAACGCTTTCATGGCATTATCAACTAGTAAATGTAGTTTATCTTTACCAGAGAGTTAATGGGTAAAGAGTGTTAATGAACAGATCTGAAGAGTTGGGTCTCTTGACTTTGCTGTGTGATGTAAATGAATATATTAAAAGAGAGGTTGTTACTCAGAAGCGGAGCTGCAGGAATGTGTGGCGTTCTTGGCGAGGCCGATGCCTTAAAGCCGTCAGCTCAGGAACAAGAAGACTGGTTGTTTATAGAAGCTGAAGTGTTCAGAAGGAGCGTATCTTCAGGGCTGATCCCATAATTAAAACCAAACGGTGGACGTTCGCTTCAGAACCGCGGCGGATCTCTCTTTTATGTAGCTTGGCAAATTGCTCTGCTTTGTCGGCTGCGGTCGGTGGCTCTCGAGATCCTCCTCCAGGAACGCCCCGTCAGGTACAATGTGTTTCTGATTCACGTCTTCTTTCAAGTCTTTGCTTCGTGCCCCCAGTTGCCTTCTAGAAACATGACATCATTGAGCAGCTTCTCGCTTTTCTCTGTCTGCGGTCAAATGTCATAAGAGCTGGTTACACTTATGCATGTGATATTTAGGAGGATCTGTTGACAGAAATGCAATATCATATACATAACTATGTTGTCAGTGGTGTATGAAGACCGTACTTATGTTTTTATTACCTTAGAATTAACCGTTTCTGTCTACACACACCGCGGGTGCCCTTACATTGAAATACGACAAGCATCTTAAGAGATTACAAGTATGTGACCTAAACTAGACTCATCGCAGCCTTCCAGCGCTTACCATTAAATATGTGTTTTGAGTGTCGATTAATGACAGTAAACTCATGATATAATGATAGACAGACAGAAATAGAAAAAGTGGTAACGCTTTACAATAAGATTTATTAGTTAACATGAACTAATAATGAACAATACTTCTACAGCATTTATTAATCTTAGTTAATATTAATTTCAACATTTACTAATACATTATTAAAATCAAAGGTTGTATTTGTGAACATTAGTTAATGCACTGTGAACTAACATGAACATTCAAAGAAAAGCTGGATTATTATTAACTAACATTAACAAAGATTAATAAATACTGTAACAAATGTATTGCTCATGTTAGTTCATGTTAGTTAATGCATTAACTAATGTAAACTAATGAACTTTATTGTAAAGTGTTATCGAAAAAGTCTTGTGATATTTATGAATGAATTCATGATATTTGTAACTTTGGAAAATATATTGTAAAATGAATTTTTTTTAATGTACTCGTTACACCACATGACATTTAGAGTCATTGCATTTACATTTTTCTTAATTTTTCTCTTTTTTTTTTCTTATCATGGACACTCTTATTCATCATTGACATCTGTGATGGTATATCGTTATACGGACACTCGTTCTGAGATCTGAAATCCCGTTCTGTCGTTACAGATGCTTTTCATTTAATTGGTAGACTTTGTCTTTCAGACTTTCATTTAGTTCACATTTTTTGGCTTTACACTTTGTGAAATTTTTGGTATCATGAGATATTATGAGAAATAGTGTCAATATTTCTCATATGTGTCAGACTAAATAATCAAGAGGATTTTGTTACTGTACGATTTTATTGCAAAGGTGAAGCAGGTGAAACGGGAGAGCTTGTCAATCTCAGTAATTGCCAGGTTATATGATTTAAGCCGACTAGAAACACAAAACTTGATCATAAATCGTCAGTCATAAGCTAGCGAATGGAAATATAAGGATGATTCCATGTACCTGTCCAAACACAGGCCGTAAATCATTTCCTACTGTTTGTTTGAATATATGAACAATAGCATAAGTGTCATGGCAATGTGCCAGTTATACATTCTTATGATCTTCATGCATTTTTCATCGTCTTTGTCTTGATATAAAAAAAAAAAAAGAAATGTCTGATGTCGAAATGCACTTTTATGCAGTATTTGTTGATTGATTGAACATGCGTATCATGTGCTGATCGATCAGATCCGGTTCAGTCACACATTGACCATTCATAGTATCAGACCGAGACTCGACTGCAGTGTTTAAATATTTGTCTGATCTAAACAGAGTTGATGAGTCATGAAACAACAATGTGAGTAGAATGAGCCTTAACTCCTGTACGAAAAACAAAAAACATTCTCCTGGCATTCACAGCATCACTGAGTACATGACATCCATCCAAGAGAAACCCGGCAGAAATAGCCCTTCTATTTCTGGCCTTCGCTAGCACTTTGTTTATGTCACTTTTTCTAAAAATAAGTTACATTTTAAAATGATAAGGTTGTTCCATTTGGTTAATTCGTTTTTCATATGAAGTGATTCATATGAAGTATGTGATGACATAAGCCGGTTATTTGTGTAGTTTCTGGCGATTCCTAGTTGATGCTCCACACATCCATCCAATTTAGTCCAAATGATTGCTTTCCAAACCCGGCATCATTATACGTCTTTAGGGAGTTGCTGCAATCGATGTCTGTTCTTAACTCCTGTTCTCAAGAAGCTATTTTGTTAGAAAATTACACAATCAAAGAAATAACCTGCATCGAATACCTACAATATTCCCTCGCTTTTGTTTTCAGCAGGACATGTGCATTGCATTGTCCAATCTGTTGCCCTTTCCAAGCTTAAAAATACATCAAAATTAATATTAGAAATGTCATATGAACTGTTACATAACCATGAGATTCTGCTTGAGGTATTTCACAGTTTGATTTCAGAAAGGAAACTGCATGGATTGTGATGTTTGCTAAAAAATAGACACTGGTGATTGTGACAGATATTTAGAGAGATTATCGGGATCCATGTTTGTCAAAAAAAAGTTTGTTAAAGAATTACTCTGAATAACTAACTCTGGGTTAACTTAAGTAATACTTCAGTTATCATATCTGTAACATAATACAATAGGTGAAACTGGCTCTACAGAACAATAGTTTTCATGTTCTGGTCATTTTAAGCATGTTGCCAAGCCGTTGTTGTAACACAGATTGCATGATACTCTGGCCAGTTGTTGACTTCTTCAAGTATGCATGCATTCAACACAAGCTTGCTTTCCTACTAATGGTCATGGCTTTCAGACAAATGTGCTTCATGGTCGTCTGCTGTTTTAGAGTTGATTCATGGTCCATAAATGTGCAATGATGTCAGATTCATTTCAGCTGTAATTTCTTCCAAAAGTTTCTGGATAAATGTGCCATTTGAAATCAGTTGGCTTCAATCATCAAGGAGTGAAGTATCACAATGAGTGTATTACTTCCATTTATAAGCACGATTTCATAATATTTCTGGCAATGTGGGTTAGAAGTGATCCCAAAGCAAGATTTTCTGATCATTTATTTGATCATAGGACATTACTTGTCAAATTGATGATCATATGATGCTAATTAAATTGACCTTCAGCAGGTATTGAACTATTTGCTAACAAACAACCCGTGGGCCTGGTTTCACAGACAGGGCTTAGATTAAGCCAGGATTGGGCTTTGGTTCAATTAGGGCATTTAAGCAGCTTTTATAAACGTGCCTTAGAAAAAAAAAAAACATTACTGGTGTGAATCTTGAGATTCTGGATGTGCAAAACACTTTAGTGCAAATAATTTCCTCGTAGCTGGAGATCTGGAGCTTAAGATGGTTTCCTCCATATAACCAAGGCGCAGATACACCGCCATGTGATCTTGATCGTACGAAGTGGATTTCCCCTCAGGGAAAACCCTCTGGTCCTGAGCCACCACTGCAAGGGTCTCATATACAGTAGGCCAAAGGGTATCACATTGGACGCTGCTGCCATGAGGCCCAACAGTTTCTTGAACTGTTTCACAGTGCGTGACTGGCCTAGCTTCAACTCTTTTGTGGCTGTGAAGATAGCAGCTACACGAACAGGCGATAGTGTGGTTCGCATCGTGACTGAATCCCATACCACACTAAGGAAAGTGGTTCTCTGTAGTGGAGAAAGCACACTCTTCTTGGCATTGAGTCTCAACCCCAATTTCTTCATGTGAGCGAGGACGACACCTCGATGCCGAACCGCTAACTGCTCTGATTCCGCCAGAATCAGCCAGTCGTCGATGTAGTTCAGAATGCGTATGCCCTGCAGCCTGAGCGGGGCCAGAGCTGCATCGACGCACTTCGTAGAGCTAGACCGAATGGAAGCACCCGATATTGGTATTCTTTGCCCCCGAAAGAAAACCTCAGGAACCTCCTGTGTTGAGGGAGGATGGAGACATGGAAGTAAGCATCCTTTAGATCTATCGTGAAAAACCAGTCCTCGGATCTGATTTGAGTCACAATCTGTTTGAGTGTGAGCATCTTGAACTTGAGTTTCTTGACTGCACGATTCAACAGACAAAGATCTAAAATGGGATGCAACCCCCCATCCTTTTTCGGAACAATAAAGTAGCGGCTGTAAAACCCAGATTCTCTGTCGGACGAGAACACCTGGTCTATAGCTCCCTTCGCTAATAGAGACTCTACTTCTTGCTCCATTACCAGAGCCTGCTCGGGATGTACTAACAGGAGTAGCACCCCGTTGTAACAAGGTGGAGGAGAACCAAACTGGATTCTGTAACCTTTCTCTATTATCTGCAAGACCCACGGAGATATATTTGGCAGATTCTTCCACTCTGTCAGAAAATCTACTAAGCTTATGAGCCGAAGCCTTCTTAGCCATAAGAACAGTCCTCAGATCCGGCTTTGGCTTAGAAGACTTCGGCTGAGAGTGTCGGCTCGGCCCCCATGACTTATTAGGAGGGGCACGAGAAGCGACACTCTCTTTCGGTTGTGCGTGATATGAGGAGCTCGGCTGGGGATGCTCACGCCCAGCGGACCCGGCTGGACCCGGTGAGAAATTTCTTGAAAGCCTCTGATTGTTTGTTAGTTTCTTGAAATCTCTCGACAACTGAATTTACTGAGTCGCCAAAGAGACCAGTAGGAGATATTGGAGCATCTCACAGAAAAGCCAGATCTTTCTCTTTTATCTCTGCTAAATTCAACCAGAGGTGCCTCTCAGTAGCTACGAGGGCTGCCATAGACCGCCCAATAGCACGAGCGGTCTCCTTCGTAGCCCTGAGAGATAGATCTGTGGCCCGACGGAGTTCTCGAATTTCGTCGGGACCCACACCCTCACTTTTGTCCAGATCCCCCAACAGGTTTGCCTGATAGGCTTGAAGCACTGCCATAGTGTGAAGACAGGCTCCAGCTTGACCTGCTGCCGTATAAGCTTTGCCCACTAAATTAGATGTAGTTTTTAAAGGTTTAGTGAGCAGCACGGGGAGACTTCAGGGACGATGCTGAACCAGGAGACAGATAGCTCGCGAGCGTCTGTTCAGCCCGAGGCATCGACCCATAACCATGTTCCTTCAGTCCCCTTATATCTGAATATGTATGCACCTGGGGACTGAAGAGACGGGAAGAATAAGGTATATTCCTATAGTGAGCTATGTAGATCAGGAAAAAATGGAAGGCCCCGTGATGGAGATGATAAATTGGTAGTTAAAAAGCGCTAGTCTAACTTGCTTTTGGGATGAGCACCTTTTCTCTCGGCTGGCCACTCGATTTTTAATTTACAGCACGAGTTATCACCTCCACAAGCTCCTCATATGCTGGGGAATTAGATGGCGAATCCTCTTCCCGTGTGTTTGTGTCACTTTCTCCAATGCTCAGTACATCTACCTCCTCAGAGCACCGAAGCATTGGGCTCTCTCTCCGGGGCGGAATAAGCCGCAGGACGGGCCTCCGACACCGGCCAGAGAGCACTGGATCCCCCGGGTAAGGGAGGAGATAAGGTAGAGCCCGTCTCCAACCCCGGTGAGAGATCCATTTGCGAACCCCAGGAATGCATTCTCCGTGCTGCCTCGGGTCCTGCACCCCGAGGTTCGCGAGCCTGGCCACTTTCATCGAACAGTGACAGGCGGGATCAGAGCATGCGGAGCGGAAGCCACTCACAATGATGACAGTCATCCCCCTCCAGGGCTGACATGCTCCACTCCCAAACAGATTACACAAAGTCCGTGTGTATCCCCACCCATAAGGAAACGAGGGCAGGGAGAAGCACACGACTTGAATAATTGTTTCGCCATAGTGATAATGATGTGACAGACAAATGCTAAATAGTACAGACTGTTTTGACACAGAGCGCTTTGCTGAGGCACAAAAGCTAGCGCCGGTTGCACCGGATGTGCTTTTATCCTTTCCTGGTCATGACGTCATCCGCCCTCGACGTTCACTCTTTCCATTGGACCAGTTGACATGCGTGCTTCAGACGTAATCACGCGGAGGCTTCCCTTTTAAGCCTTGTCTGTGAAACCAGGGGTTAACCTTTTTTACAGTATTTATTAATCTAGACTAATATTCATATGTGCTATTGTTGGTTGTTAAGTAATATAACTAGTATAATGCTTGTTCATATTACATTAACCTGAGGTGAGCTCTATTTTCAGAAATGCTCCATGATCACTGGCTTTGAGTTGAAGCATCTGCTGTTGTGTTGTGATGTATTTGTGTCTCTGCCGCTGTGTTTACTGCTAAAGTTACAGGAGGAGTGGATGAGTCGTTTCCAACACAATAAGCTTGTTAAAACAACATATAAAAGGGTCTCTGTGGAATCATCAGCGTGTGAAACAGCAGTTTTGCTCTGAAACGTTGACCAACGGGTGTGTGATGTGTGAGTCGCATGCAGAGAGAGTGTGTGTCTCTGTGTTGTGCGAGTCTTATGTGTGTGTGTGCGAGTCTCATGCGTGTGTGTGTGTCTCTGTGTTGTGTGAGTCTCGTGTGTGTGTGTGTGTGTGTGTGTGTGTCTCTGTGTTGTGCGAGTCTCATACGTGTGTGTGTGTGTGTGTGTGTGTGTCTCTGTGTTGTGTGTTTCATGCGTGTGTGTGTCTCTGTGTTGTGTGAGTCTCATGCATGTGTGTGTGTGTGTCTCTTTGTTATGTGAGTCTCATGCGTGTGTGTGTGTGTGTGTCTTTGTGTTGTGTGAGTCTCGTGTGTGTGTGTGTGTGTGTGTGTGTCTCTGTGTTGTGCGAGTCTCATACGTGTGTGTGTGTGTCTCTGTGTTGTGTGAGTCTCATGCATGTGTGTGTGTGTGTGTCTCTTTGTTATGTGAGTCTCATGCGTGTGTGTGTGTGTGTGTGTGTGTGTGTCTTTGTGTTGTGTGTGTCTCATGCATGTGTGTGTCTCTGTGTTGTGTGTCTCATGCGTGTGTGTGTCTCTGTGTTGTGTGAGTCTCATACGTGTGTGTGTGTGTCTCTGTGTTGTCTCATGCGTGTGTGTGTCTTTGTGTTGTGTGAGTCTCATACGTGTGTGTGTGTCTCTGTGTTGTGTGTCTCATGCATGTGTGTGTGTGTCTCTGTGTTGTGTGAGTCTCATGCGTGTGTGTGTGTGTCTTTGTGTTGTGCGAGTCTCATGCATGTGTGTGTGTGTGTGTGTGTGTGTCTCTGTGTTGTGATCTCATGCGTGTGTGTGTGTGTCTCTGTGTTGTGCAAGTCTCGTGTGTGTGTGTGTGTGTGTGTGTGTGTGTGTGTCTCTGTGTTGTGTGTGTCTCTGTGTTGTGTGAGTCTCATGCATGTGTGTTTGTGTGTGTGTGTGTGTGTGTGTCTCTGTGTTATGTGAGTCTCATGCGTGTGTGTTTGTGTGTGTGTGTGTGTGTGTCTCTGTGATATGTGAGTCTCATGCGTGTGTGTGTCTCTGTTATGTGAGTCTCATGCGTGTGTGTGTCTCTGTGTTATGTGAGTCTCATGCGTGTGTGTGTGTGTGTCTCTGTGTTGTGTGAGTCTCATGTGTGTGTGTGTGTCTCTGTGTTATGCGAGTCTCATGCATGTGTGTTTGTGTGTGCGTGTGTTTGTGTGTGTGTGTGCGTGTGCCTCTATGTTGTGCGAGTCTCATGCGTGTGTTTGTGTGTGTCTCTGTGTTGTGCGAGTCTCATGCGTGTGTGTGTGTGTGTGTGTGTCTCTGTGTCTCTGTGTTATGCGAGTCTCATGCGTGTGTGTGTCTCTGTGTTGTGTGAGTCTCGTGTGTGTGTGTGTCTGTGTATGTGTGTCTCTGTGTTGTGTGAGTCTCATGCATGTGTATTTGTGTGTGTGTGTGTCTCTGTGTTATGTGAGTCTCATGCGTGTGTGTGTGTCTGTGTTGTGTGAGTCTCGTGTGTGTGTCTCTGTGTTGTGTGTGTCTCTCTGTGTTGTGTGTGTGTGTGTGTGTGTATTGTGTTGTGTGAGTATGTGTGTGTGTGTGTGTGTGTATCTGTGTTGTGTGAGTCTCGTGCGTCTTTGTGTGTGTCTGTGTCTGTGTTGTGCGAGTCTCATGCTTGTGTGTTGTGTGAGTGTGTGCTTGTGCGTGTGTGAGTGTGGTGTGTGTGCGTGTGCGTGTGTGTGTGAGTGTGTTGTGTCTCTGTGTGTGTGTGTGTGTGTGTGTGTGTGTGCGCGCGCGTGTGTCTCTCTCTGTGTGTGTGTGTGTGTGAGTGTGTGTGTGTGTGTGTGTGTGTCTCATGTGTGTGTGTGTGCGTGTGTGTGAGTGTGGTGTGTGTGCGTGTGCGTGTGTGTGAGTGTGTTGTGTCTCTGTGTGTGTGTGTGTGTGTGTGTGTGTGCGCGCATGTGTCTCTCTCTGTGTGTGTGTGTGTGCGTGTGCGTGTGTGTGTGTGTGTGTGTGTGTGTGTGTGTGTGTGTTGTGTCTCTGTGTGTGTGTGTGTGTGCGCGTGTGTGTGTGTGTGTGTGTGTGTGTGTGTGTGTGTGTGTGTGTGTGTGTGTGTGTGTGTGTGTGTGTGTTGTGTGAGTCTCATGTGTGTGTGTGTGTGTGTGTGTGTGTGTGTGTGTGTCTTCAGTGGCCTCGGGATCCTCCAGGGTTCCTCGTTTTGAGCTTCTGCCACACATTCCTGTGAGTTGAAGTAACAATATTGTTTTGTCTCCAGTTCCCCTGATTCTTCGTCAGACTCTGGAGAAGATGAATATTGCTGAAAGTAAAACCGTAAGAGTGAAGAGGAAATGTTATGCTGGAGTTATTTTAGGACGTGGTTTGTGTCTCTAATGCTCTAATGCGTTACTGTGATGAAATATGTTTGAACTGAGAAGTGAAGGCAGAACCGTTTATGAGGCGAATAACCAGAGATGACCTGAGACTTAATCGACTTTAGTGCAAATATTTGGGGGTAAAAACCTTTAGCTTAATAAGTCACAAACAATTTAATTTTGAAGGGGTTACTTGTGAAGATATAGCCTAACAGTCATTTTATGTATATTTTATTATTCTTTTCAATCAAAATATATTTTAAATGCATTTATTTAATAATTTTATGTAATGAACATATTTCATGTAAGGATTTCACAATAAATAATGCTTATTTATTTTTTCAATTCTTTTGCCTATTGCATATTTATTTTAGCAATTCTTTTCAATCACAATATTTTTTTTAAATACATTATTGTATTTCATTTTATTGAAATGTAATTATTTTCACCATAAATTAATGCTTATTAGTTTTCCCCCCACTTCTTTATAATGACAAAAAATATATATACACATCAAATATTTGTGTGGATGACAAAATGATAAAGTATTAGTGGAACTTGATGGATCTGTGTTTCACCCACAGTAATATAATTGCTAATGCTTAAATATGATTATACTCATCAATATGAAAATATGGGTCTGTCCATAAGACTGTAGATGTGCCACCCTATCCAATAATGCATGCGAGACGTCTCCTTTTCCAAGAGCATGACGTTTGCAATGTTCTTGACCACTTCCGCTGCCCACGATGACATTTCCCCGTTATCTCCTTCTGTGAATGCAGACGCTCGTAGACACGGGCAGATGTGGCAGCGTGATCACGCCTGTCGTAAACGTGACGCAAACCACGAGTTTCATTCTACGGTTTATTCATTTAAAGCGTTGCATTATCAGTGGTAAATCAAGCCTGCATTTTTCCCAAATCACATTTGGAATGGTCCTGTTTGCCCGTGGGCTTTGGGCTGGTGATGCTGTTCCTCTTCCAACCACACAGTGATCTACAAGAGCTCAGTCTGTGCGGTCGCGAGAACACATCTGGTAGTGGATCAACATTTAATCTGTATCGTGTGAGGCTCCGTCAATTATGTTTTACAGTCATACGGTCCGTATCAAAACTGATTATGTACAGTATGTTCTTCTATTGTGCCAGTCTGTTTCTGTTGTGTCCGTAAAGCAGGCCTTTGCCAGTACAATGACAGTACAATAGTGAGCTCGTTAATGTATGTTCATTATCTCCATAGATGTGCACATCTGCTGTGAAGTTCTCCGAAACCTCCAACACATGATGAGGAAGCTCAGGTGAAACGGTCAGAGCTCCTGTTCTTCAGAGCAATCACAGTATTTACATCGACACAATGATGACAAGAAGGATCTGAGTTCACATTGACTTCACACAATCGTCCTGTTCTTCTGAGACCGATGCTGTTCTTCCTCAACGCTTCTCAGGTATGACTTACTTAATCACATTTCATTGTATGGCTTTACTGTAATCATGACTAGAAATCAATAACCATGTATACACTGGTTTGGAATAACGGATCTAAAATCTGAAGCAGCTCTACGGTTTTCAGCATTGATAATAATCATAAATGTTTCTTGAGCAGCAAATCATCAAATTAGAATGATTTCTGAAGGATCATGTGACACTGAAGACTGGAGTAATGATGCTGAAAATGCAGCTTTGATCACAGGAATAAATGTTAATTATTCCAAACTGTTGACCACCAGTGTATCTTTCCAATAATTACAAACTGCTTTAATAGAGGTGGGGATATTTTGTGTATCAAAGGGAATATGTGTGATGTTTATTCTGCTTCTGTTGGAGCCGTTACCGTGAAGATCTGACCTAAAAGTCCGGTTCATAGCCGGGTTTATCACTGGGATTAAAGAGGATTGTGCTCATTTGAAATGATTTCACCTTGAAGAAAAATACCTGAGAGTATTTTACAATTGAGTGAGTAAAGCGCGTCTCTTTGCATCCGCACACTCCTCGTCATGCGTTTGATGTATTGAGTTGAATGTATTTCACTCTTTGCTGTTTTCTGTGGATAAATCATGGAGTAGTGCTGCATTCCAGCAAAAAAGTGCAAATGCACACCATTTGATGTCAAACTGGGAAACTTGTGCGGAAATCCACTGCTATTAATGCTAGTTAAATACAAAAAAGAGTCAGAGTTCCACCAGTACATGATGATAAACCAGTTTAGCAGGAGACAGCTGTATAAGACATGGTACATGTGTAAGACACTGTAAATGTGTCGGACACTGTAAATGCGTCAGACACTGTAAATGCGTCAGAAAGGGTAAATGCGTCAGACACTGTAAATGCGTCAGACACTGTAAATGCGTCAGACACGGTAAATGCGTCAGACACTGTAAATGCGTCAGACACTGTAAATGCGTCAGACACGGTAAATGCGCCAGACACTGTAAATGCGTCAGACACTAAATGCGTCAGACACGGTAAATGCGTCAGACACTGTAAATGCGTCAGACACGGTAAATGCGTCAGACACTGTAAATGCGTCAGAAACGGTAAATGCGTCAGACACACTAAATGCATCAGAAACGGTAAATGCGTCGGACACGGTAAATGCGTCGGACACGGTAAATGCGTCGGACACGGTAAATGCGTCGGACACGGTAAATGCGTCAGACACTGTAAATGCGTCAGAAACGGTAAATGCGTCAGACACTGTAAATGCGTCAGAAACGGTAAATGCGTCAGACACGGTAAATGCGTCAGACACGGTAAATGCGTCAGACACTGTAAATGCGTCAGACACGGTAAATGCGTCAGACACTGTAAATGCGTCAGACACGCTAAATGCGTCAGAAACGGTAAATGCGTTGGACACGGTAAATGCGTCAGACACTGTAAATGCGTCAGACACTGTAAATGCGTCAGAAACGGTAAATGCGTCAGACACGGTAAATGCGTCAGACACGGTAAATGCGTCAGCCACTGTAAATGCGTAAGAAACGGTAAATGCGTCAGACACGGTAAATGCGTCAGAAACGGTAAATGCGTAAGAAACGGTAAATGCGTCAGACACGGTAAATGCGTCAGAAACGGTAAATGCGTAAGAAACAGTAAATGCGTCAGACACGGTAAATGCGTCAGACACGGTAAATGCGTCAGACACTGTAAATGCGTCAGACACGCTAAATGCGTCAGAAGCGGTAAATGCGTCGGACACGGTAAATGCGTCAGACACTGTAAATGCGTCAGACACGGTAAATGCGTCAGAAACGGTAAATGCGTCAGACACGGTAAATGCGTCAGACACTGTAAATGCGTCAGACACTGTAAATGCGTCAGAAACGGTAAATGCGTCAGACACTGTAAATGCGTCAGAAACGGTAAATGCGTTGGACACGGTAAATGCGTCGGACACTGTAAATGCGTCAGACACGGTAAATGCGTCGGACACGGTAAATGCATCGGACACTGTAAATACGTCGGACACGGTAAATGCGTCGGACACGGTAAATGCGTCAGAAACGGTAAATGCGTCAGACACTGTAAATGCGTCAGACACGGTAAATGCGTCAGACACGGTAAATGCGTCAGACACGGTAAATGCGTCAGACACTGTAAATGCGTCAGAAACGGTAAATGCGTAAGAAACGGTAAATGCGTCAGACACGGTAAATGCGTCAGAAACGGTAAATGCGTCAGACACGGTAAATGCGTCAGACACGGTAAATGCGTCAGACACGGTAAATGCGTCAGACACTGTAAATGCGTCAGAAACGGTAAATGCGTAAGAAACGGTAAATGCGTCAGACACGGTAAATGCGTCAGAAACGGTAAATGCGTAAGAAACGGTAAATGCGTCAGACACGGTAAATGCGTCAGACACGGTAAATGCGTCAGACACTGTAAATGCGTCAGACACGCTAAATGCGTCAGTTGCGGTAAATGCGTCGGACACGGTAAATGCGTCAGACACTGTAAATGCGTCAGACACGGTAAATGCGTCAGAAACGGTAAATGCGTCAGACACGGTAAATGCGTCAGACACTGTAAATGCGTCAGAAACGGTAAATGCGTCGGACACGGTAAATGCGTCAGAAACGGTAAATGCGTCGGACACGGTAAATGCGTCGGACACTGTAAATGCGTCAGACACGGTAAATGCGTCGGACACGGTAAATGCATCGGACACTGTAAATACGTCGGACACGGTAAATGCGTCGGACACGGTAAATGCGTCAGAAACGGTAAATGCGTCAGACACTGTAAATGCGTCAGACACGGTAAATGCGTCAGACACAGTAAATGCGTCAGACACTGTAAATGCGTCAGACACGGTAAATGCGTCAGACACGGTAAATGCGTCGGACACGGTAAATGCGTCGGACACTGTAAATGCGTCAGACACGGTAAATGCGTCAGACACTGTAAATGCGTCAGACACTGTAAATGCGTCAGAAACGGTAAATCCGTCAGACGCGGGAAATGCGTCAGACACTGTAAATGCGTCAGAAACGGTAAATGCGTCGGACACGGTAAATGCGTCGGACACGGTAAATGCGTCGGACACGGTAAATGCGTCAGACGCGGTAAATGCGTCAGAAACGGTAAATGTGTCAGACGCGGTAAATGCGTCAGACGCTGTAAATGCGTCAGAAACGGTAAATGCGTCAGACGCGGTAAATGCGTCAGACACTGTAAATGCGTCAGAAACGGTAAATGCGTCGGACACGGTAAATGCGTCGGACACGGTAAATGCGTCAGACACTGTAAATGCGTCAGAAACGGTAAATGCGTCAGAAACGGTAAATGCGTCGGACACGGTAAATGCGTCAGACACTGTAAATGCGTCAGAAACGGTAAATGCGTCAGACGCGGTAAATGCGTCAGACACTGTAAATGCGTCAGAAACGGTAAATGCGTCGGACACGGTAAATGCGTCAGACACGGTAAATGCGTCAGACACTGTAAATGCGTCAGAAACGGTAAATGCGTCGGACACGGTAAATGCGTCAGAAACGGTAAATGCGTCAGACGCGGTAAATGCGTCAGACACTGTAAATGCGTCAGAAACGGTAAATGCGTCAGAAACGGTAAATGCGTCGGACACGGTAAATGCGTCGGACACTGTAAATGCGTCAGACACGGTAAATGCGTCGGACAATGCTTCGGACACTGTAAATGCGTGGGACACTGTAAATGCGTGGGACACGGTAAATGCGTCGGACACGGTAAATGCGTCGGACACGGTAAATGCGTCAGACACTGTAAATGCGTCAGAAACGGTAAATGCGTCAGAAACGGTAAATGCGTCGGACACGTTAAATGCGTCAGACACTGTAAATGCGTCAGACGCGGTAAATGCGTCAGATGCTGTAAATGCGTCAGAAACGGTAAATGCGTCGGACACGGTAAATGCGTCGGACACGGTAAATGCGTCAGACACTGTAAATGCGTCAGAAACGGTAAATGCGTCGGACACGGTAAATGCGTCAGAAACGGTAAATGCGTCAGACGCGGTAAATGCGTCAGACACTGTAAATGCGTCAGAAACGGTAAATGCGTCGGACACGGTAAATGCGTCGGACACTGTAAATGCGTCAGACACGGTAAATGCGTCGGACAATGCTTCGGACACTGTAAATGCGTGGGACACTGTAAATGCGTGGGACACGGTAAATGCGTCGGACACTGTAAATGCGTCGGACACTGTAAAAGCGTCAGAAACGGTAAATGCGTCGGAAACGGTAAATGCGTCGGACACGGTAAATGCGTCGGACACTGTAAATGCGTCAGAAACGGTAAATGCGTCAGACACGGTAAATGCGTCAGACACCGGACACGGTAAATGCGTCGGACACTGTAAATGCGTCAGACACGGTAAATGCGTCAGACACCGGACACGGTAAATGCGTCGGACACTGTAAATGCGTCAGACACTGTAAATGCGTCAGACACTGTAAATGCGTCGGACACGGTAAATGCGTCGGACACTGTACATGCGTCAGAAACGGTAAATGCGTCGGACACTGTAAATGCGTCGGACACTGTAAATGCGTCAGACACGGTAAATGCATCAGACACGGTAAATGTGTAAGACATTTGCATAACCATCTTGTGGATCATTTTATAAAATAATATTGTAATAAACTATCTAGCTAAACAGGGAACGTTCTGTCAAGGTTTTCTCAAAGTTATGAACAAACATTCTTCCAGCAACATTAATAGAACGTTCATTCAAAGTTATCTGCTCTTTAATAATGTTCTCTAAACGTTAGCACAACAACATTATTTATACATCATTCATGGAACATTTTTATGAAACGTTTTAGTTGGATGTCCGTCTTACATTGTTGTTACAAATGTTGTTACTTGTTTAGATCGTTCAGAGAACATTCATCAACTTTAACGGGAACGTTATCAAAACATCTTCTCAGAACATATTTATGAGCTGGTAAAGCAGTTATCATCAGCGTTGTATGAATATCCCAGGTTGAGTTTGAGGCCTGAATCAAAAAAGATTTATTTTAAATATTGTGGAAAGATTTGCATAGTAAAAAAATAGTTTTCAGTCCTAGTTTCTTTACCTCACCGTCTTTAAAACATCACCAATAACTCTCTATACGAGAAGAGTTTAGCAGTGTTTGTGTCACAGAACGTTAGATCGGCGAAGGTGAGCGCTGAGTAGATGAAACATCTGCTTATAGTCAAATGCACAACTCTGCTGGCCTGTAAATATTTTGATAACAGAATGCACTATAAACAACATCATCAGTCTGTTTGCATATGATAAAGAACGCTCAGAGATGGACGAGCAGATGCAGCGCTTCAAAGCTCGATAACGTCCTTTTACTGTAAGTGGCTCTTTTGATATGGGAATATGACAGTGATTCTCAGCTTCGTCTGGTTTGCATGCTTCAGGCTCCGAAAGGTCGCAGATGTTCTCAATCCCTTCACTTGTATGACATTAGTTTACTAATTGCATTTGCATAAACATTTCATGTTTCCTATTTATCATGCATATTTCCATAAGTGGCTTTCAGAGTTTGTGTTCAGTGGCCATGAAGTGTGAACATGTGCAGTCGTTCCTCCAGCCAAATCTAATATAGAAAATTATTGGTTAAATGTCTTAATTCTCAGTTATGTATTTTTGTTTGTTTGAATGCTGATGCTTCGGATGGATGAATTGATCATATAATCTTACCACAACATGGCTGATGTCTGTCCTCAGATGTTGCAAAAGAGTCTGCAGAAATAATGAAACCAAGATCTTGCTTTACATTTGAAGTGCTAGAGATATGACGGGATGTAGTGCGAAGCATCATAAATAAGACTAGTTGAAGAGCACTGGTCGTGTCTGACTCGATGAACCCGTGCGAGACGCTGCCAGATTAAGTGCAGTGTCCATCGCTGACCACTAGGATTAATGCGTGTTGTGGCAACAGGAGAGCTCACGCTTCACTGGCTCAGATGACGTGTCCTTCCTTTGTGGCTCAGTGCTTCTCCAGAGACGAGGATAATAATGAACGAGTGTTCTGTCACAGCGCTCGTGTCTCAGTGCCGGTTCAGAGAGAAGCCGTAGGGTTATCATCATCACGGACTGAAGCGTATTCTTCCAAATGTATTCTTTATATGCTGTATGGAGACTGAAACCACAACAACTCTGGAGTCCTATTTTAATTTATTTTATTTCATTTTTATTTTGCAACAGCTGGTTTCCAGATGTTAAAACTGAAATAGATTTTTAACGGTAACCGATAAGTCTTTATAGTCAGCCCTGCTGTGAGCTACGAGCTTATTAATCGATCGCATTTGCTGCTGTTGAAACAGTCAGCCTGCATTATTTCATCTTAGTTTTAAAATGATCGTATTTAAAAGCGGAATTCGTGGTGAAAAACTACATTACTCATGATGCTGAACACAAAACCCCACACATCAGAGTCGCAAAACAAGCAAAATGAGCCAAAATCTTGCTAGCTCCGCCCACTCCCATGAAGCACGTATATATATATATATATATATATGCATATTTTACAATAAACTTAAAATATATCGTTAGTGAATATTTAATCAACATTTTTAAACTAGTAGTTTTATATTTCTCCATCGGTTTTAATTCGATTATACTGTTCGCAATGCTTCATGGGATTGTAGTTCTTTCCCTCACCAAAGCCATTGAGTTCACAGTCTTGTACTTTTTGTCTGATTTTCAAATGCTTGATAATGTCTTTCAGGATATTTTAATTCTGGTTGAATAATGCCTGGTTAAATAAAGTTTGAGTAACTAAAAGTTACCTTTATCACAGTTTGTAGTGTTGTGATTCTCCTCGTAGCTGGTCGGTTTGTTTATAATGCTTTAACGTCGTCTTCTTTTAAATGTATGTTCTTTATTTAATGTATGTTTGAATAAATCTGACATGAAAACAGGTTTTTATAAAAGTTTATATTTCAACAACAAATTGGAGTAGAAACATATGTCATTAAAAAGTGTTGTATGAGCTATTTAAATGTTTGTAACTTCATTATTACATGTATGTTATTTGGGTTTCGTGTTTGTCTTAATGAAAACGTTAATTTCAATTGTTGATGTTTTGGCTGAACTGTCGCTTTACGCGGATCTTCGACGTGTTTCGGTGATCGAGGTGATGGACAGATCTTGCCGGAGAGTTTAAGGAAAGCATGTACAAAAACATGCAGCCAAATGGCCAAAATGAGTAAAAAAATAAATAAATGTGCAAATCAACTTTTGTGTAGTTTGGCTGATCCTGGAAAACGGTCGCTGTCTTCAGAGCGCTTTGGGGAAGAACGGCACTTTGTGGCAATTTCCCACTAAATGTTTGGTAGCTCTTATCACATGGGAACAAGCGTGCTTATCTGATGATATCAGCCTGTGCGAGCCAGAGCCCACTTTCCAAACTGTTCCAAATGTCACTATTTTTTAAAGTCACTACATTTTTTGGATACTTTCAGCAGCCTTTCAAAATATCATTATATTAAAGCTCTCCTTCAGGTCTCTTTCATAAAGCTATCAGGCAAGAGCTTAATAAAGCAAAATCTATGATGACAGCTTGTTATCTTTGTCATTTAATGCAATAAAACGCTGGAAAAGAGCTTTGTGGAATCGAACGGGCAGGCCAAGTGCTGAACACATAAACACGAGAGGCAGTCGTGTTGAACTCATTACGCTGATTATCGCAGACACTGACGGCCTGAAAACTGGCAAAGTCCTGCTTCATTTCCTACTGGTTATTCACATTCTCATTTTCTGAGTCAAAACAAGCGCTGGTGTTGCGTAATGGAGGCTGGCATGTGAACGCGCTGAGAACACACGGAGTCTCCTGTGAACTCGTCCCGTCACACGCCGGATCTGTTTCTGTTGGCATGTTCTGACAGCACTGATGACATAAATGATGTGAACGCTCTTATCGAGTCTGTTATCGTGGATGTTAGAGCAATCACACCAGCTATTAGGCCACTTGGCTACAGTACAGCGTTGTTTACATGCCCATGGCTGATTAATGTTAATAGCATCGCATGAACCTAAAACACCAGGGCCACAGCAGCCCTCGTAACTCTGGAGGGAAATGTCCAGCTTTTATTAGATTTTATTATTTTATTTTATTTATTTATTCAATTTTATTATTTGGCGGTGGATGTCATGCATTTATATTTCATATTTCCCAGAGCTGTGTTCGTTTTTTGGTTTTATTTTGCGTGGATGTCACACATTTATAAATAGGGATACTTCCCAGAGCTGTGTTAAATGTTTTTGTTTTTATTTTATTATTTTATTTTCATTTTTAATTGTAATGAACTAGATCTAGATTCCCAGATTGTGTTTTATATTTTTTATTTGATTATATATATTTTTTTGTGGATGTCTTGTAAGCTGGTGTTGATACGGTGTCGTACGCTTTTCATCTTGCGACGTCTAAGTCTTGTTTCCAGCTCTTTGTGGTCAGGGTAAAGGTCAAGACAGTGAGTGTGACAGAAATCTCCTCCATGTCTGTTTGTGTTTGCATATCTCAAACTGTTAACATCAGACTGCATATAAATCCACCTTAACCTCCTTCCTCAGCCTGAAATGAAACCCAAAGGGTTAAAACAGTCTAAGAGCCGATCGCGAAACGCCCGTTTCAGAGATTTCACAGTCATCTTCTCAAAAGTGCATGTGTCCTGTACTAGCTGCACCAAGAATAACGTACGGCCTTTTCCACACAGCTTGTATATTTCTATAGGACGTATGTGTATGTCACAAATAAAATGTAGAAGCGCATGGTGAAAAAGTTTTGATTATAAAAACCGGCCTGTTTCCACTGATCATAAAGAGCTTGACAGTAATCTAAACACATATACACAGTGTACAATATTTAGCTTTGTTGTCCAGAGAAGAAAACCATTCGTCGGAGCGGTTTACAGTAGGAGAACGCAGGATAAACAGGTGGAACATTCCAGCGTGTTCGTCTGGAGACGGCCAGGCCTCTGGGTTTGTCAGGTAGAAGCTGAACGAGGTTTATCTCCAGCATGATTTGTGCTGCTGGATGCAGATGCACTGTTTGTTTGAGGATTCACGAGCGAGGAGTTTGCGTGGCAGCCGCGCATCATGTCTCGTGTTCGACAGCTCGTGAATCCAGCCATGGAAAGTCTTGGCTCTGCAATGAAAGGATCTCGGTGTAATGTGTCAAACTGGGCCGAGGGTTTCCTCGCCGCTCGCTTTGAATCGTGGAACGCCATCGAAAACGAGGTGCAGATGTTGATCAGAAGGAGCTGGAGAACGTAATGCTGAGAGATCCATGGGAAAGCAGCTGACAGGAGGAAGCTCTACAAGCAGACATAAATCCACCTGCGCTTCAAAACCCTTAGTTTACTTGTACCTGTCTCTCAGGTGTGCACTACAACATTCTCAGACGGACACATGATGTGTAATATACACAGACATAAGTCAAGTCAGCTTTATTTCTATAGCTCTTTATACAATACAGATTGTTTCAAAGCAGCTTTACAGTGAAAAACAGGAAAATTATCATTTCATGCATTTCATATATCATGCGTTGTGGTCATGTCTAGGCGCAGGTCCTCCGTCTGATCTGGATACGGCCCGGATCCGGCTGCTTACATCATGTGTTGTGGTCGTGTCTAGGCGCAGGTCCTCCGTCTGATCTGGATACGGCTCGGATCCGGCTGCTTACATCATGTGTTGTGGTCGTGTCTAGGCGCAGGTCCTCCATCTGATATGGATACGGCTCGGATCCGGCTGCTTACATCATGCGTTGTGGTCGTGTCTAGGCGCAGGTCCTCCATCTGATATGGATACGGCTCGGATCCGGCTGCTTACATCATGCGTTGTGGTCGTGTCTAGGCGCAGGTCCTCCATCTGATATGGATACGGCTCGGATCCGGCTGCTTACATCATGTGTTGTGGTCGTGTCTAGGCGCAGGTCCTCCGTCTGATCTGGATCCGGCCCGGATCCGGCTGACTATATCATGTGTTGTGGTCGTGTCTAGGCGCAGGTCCTCCGTCTGATCTGGATCCGGCCCGGATCCGGCTGACTACATCATGCGCTGTGGTCGTGTCTAGGCGCAGGTCCACCATCTGATCTGGATACGGCCCGGATCCGGCTGACTACATCATGCGTTGTGGTCGTGTCTAGGCGCAGGTCCTCCGTCTGATCTGGATACGGCTCGGATCCGGCTGCTTACATCATGTGTTGTGGTCGTGTCTAGGCGCAGGTCCTCCGTCTGATCTGGATCCGGCCCGGATCCGGCTGACTACATCATGCGCTGTGGTCGTGTCTAGGCGCAGGTCCACCATCTGATCTGGATACGGCCCGGATCCGGCTGACTACATCATGCGTTGTGGTCGTGTCTAGGCGCAGGTCCTCCATCTGATCTGGATACGGCCCGGATCCGGCTGACTACATCATGCGTTGTGGTCGTGTCTAGGCGCAGATCCTCCATCTGATCTGGATACGGCCCAGATCCGGCTGACTACATCATGCGTTGTGGTCGTGTCTAGGCGCAGATCCTCCATCTGATCTGGATACGGCCCAGATCCGGCTGACTACATCATGCGTTGTGTCTAGGCGCAGGTCCTCCATCTGATCTGGATACGGCCCGGATCCGGCTGACTACATCATGTGTTGTGTCTAGGCGCAGGTCCTCCATCTGATCTGGATACGGCCCGGATCCGGCTGCTTACATCATGTGTTGTGTCTAGGCGCAGGTCCTCCATCTGATCTGGATACGGCCCGGATCCGGCTGACTACATCATGCGTTGTGGTCGTGTCTAGGCGCAGGTCCTCCATCTGATCTGGATACGGCCCGGATCCGGCTGACTACATCATGCGTTGTGGTCGTGTCTAGGCGCAGGTCCTCCATCTGATCTGGATACGGCCCGGATCCGGCTGCTTACATCATGTGTTGTGTCTAGGCGCAGGTCCTCCATCTGATCTGGATCCGGCCCGGATCCGGCTGACTACATCATGCGTTGTGGGCGTGTCTAGGCGCAGGTCCTCCATCTGATCTGGATCCGGCCCGGATCCGGCTGACTACATCATGCGTTGTGGGCGTGTCTAGGCGCAGGTCCTCCATCTGATCTGGATCCGGCCCGGATCCGGCTGACTACATCATGCGTTGTGGGCGTGTCTAGGCGCAGGTCCTCCATCTGATCTGGATACGGCCCGGATCCGGCTGCTTACATCATGTGTTGTGTCTAGGCGCAGGTCCTCCATCTGATCTGGATCCGGCCCGGATCCGGCTGACTACATCATGCGTTGTGGTCGTGTCTAGGCGCAGGTCCTCCATCTGATCTGGATTTTTATTTAGATATTTATTATTCATTTGTTTTATTTTGTGGTGGATGTCATACTCTTTTAAACAGGAATATTTCACAAATCTGTGTTATTTATTTTTTTATTTTATTTTTTGCGTGGATGTCACACATTTATAAATATAAATATTTCCTAGATCTGTTTTTTTTTTTTTTTTTTTTTTTATTAAAAAGTCTGAACATTTAAAAGAACATTGTTCTATGTGTATGCCAGGTTAAAGAGATGTGTTTTTAGTCTAGATTTAAACTGACAGAGTGTGTCTGCTTCCTGGACAATGTTAGGAAGACTGTTCCAGAGTTTAGGTGCTAAATAGCAAAAAACAGGGACTTTTCCTGAGTTTCTGAAAAGATGGACTGGCATCTACATGATCTCCAGGGGCCGGTTGCACCAGCTGTGCGTAGGTTACAACTTAGCCTAGTTTTGATGTAAAGTAACGAATTACTAAACTGCTACGCACTACTAAATATTTTTGTGTTTCACCATTAAATTTAGTTGAAGCATAACTCTATGTATAAACAAAATATTTACGAAAGCCTTCAATCAGGAGTAATGGTTGGAATAAAATAGCAGACAGATTGAGCTGCATCAATAAGCTCTTCTTTTACCTGACAGACTTCAATTCTTTAGACATATATGATAATGGTGACATTTACACTCGCTTACATTTTAAGATAAAGAACATTATGTGAAAAGATTACTTTGTTAGTGGCTCTTCAACACGAACCCGTCCTAAACAGTGTGTGCATCTGTCCCATTGGCCAGTGTTGTGCATGTCAAATATCAGTCATAATCAATGAACTTAATTTATTAACTTTTTTTTTTAGCTTTTGTTCCTGTAAATATCACATTTTGTCAATGCTTAACTTGTCGACCACTGCGGTGGAATGTCTTTGAATTATCTTGAGGCTTTTCCAGCTAATATTCATATGCGCAGTTAATTAAGATGATTTGATCAGGCCTAGACTGGCTCACAGTGATTCATGCCATCATCAAATAATAAAGTACTAAAGTATTACATCTTGGGTTGCCAAAAAAGAATTTGATGAGATGATAACTAATCTTCGGTCAAGATATTCCTTTGTTTATGGTTACAGACACATCAGACATTTTTTAATATGCGACATGTAATTGTGTTTTAAAGTTCATCCAGATGAAGTGGCGAAGTCTTTCAGGGTTTATTTCCAGTCTCTGGCCGCAGCATTGTTAGTGTGTTTGTGTTATCATATCTTTTGTGGCTATCCACAACCATTTTTCATTGTGATCTTCCATAAAAACATAAATACTTGACTCGGCATGGCACGCTTTAAAAGCACGCTGGCCCATTAAAAGGAAGATCTGGCATCAAATCTGTCAATTTCCACATTTTATCTGCTCTCTCTTGTAGGCCTGGATGAATCTGGGCAAGGCCTGGCCACCCACAGCGAACTGTGACGGCCCGGGACGCTTGTCTCGCCGGCATATCTCCAGCGACCTCAAAGTAAATACACTCCCTTTCTAGGGAAGCATGGAAACTTATTATGACTGGACCATTCACTAATATAGAATACACTCGCACACCACAGCAAAAGTTACGGAGCGATTATGAACAGCGAAATGATTGTGGAAAAGGACAAACGTGGCCAGCTGTTACATCTCGTTTCCAGCACAGAGTTGATGGTAACTGGTCGATGTCGTATCATTAAATGACGTCTCTGAAACACGCCAGATGCCACATTTTGTTATGCGAACATGTCCTTATCCTGGTGCGTTTATCCGTTTTGCTGCTATCAGAATGGATGTGGTTTGTGGCGAGTCGTTTATTTCATGATTTCCCAGAAGATCTGTGGCATGTCGCTGTTTTCATTTTTTTAATCTTCAGACAGAAATGTAAACTTTTCCCGTTGACCTTGTTTTGACTTTCGAGGTTTCGGCATTAAAACGCAACCTGAAGTGCAGATTTAGCATCATATCCCACAAGGGCAGTTTTGCTTATACAAATTGATCAAAATAGATATTTGCACGTTCTTGATATTTTTTTCTTCACGCTATTAAATCCATACAGACAGTTGGAGAATGTTCCCATGACGAGGTCGTTCCAGCAGTCGGGCCGCGTCTGCGCAAGCCTTTATTTTAGACCCTAAACTCATGGGAAAGCTATTTCTGAACTCGCTCGGAAAACACTCCCAGTTGTTTATTAGCAGGTGCAGAGGCACAATGAACCGAGAATAGCGTTGTAAAGTAAACACCGATCAGAATAGACATCGGGCATGGAATAAATACATTAATATGAGCTTGATCGAGCTATTTTGAATGATGATTATTAATGAATGCAGCTGAAAACGGTCGCCTGGGTGTTTCCACTGTCAGACGAGAGGAACGGGAGAAATCCCATTTAAAACGCATCAGTTAGAAACGGACTCTTTGTATTCCATATGATCTTGAAATTCCAAGTTTAAATTGAATGACTCTTAAATGTCAAATTCACTTCAAAACATGATGTTCTTCCTCAGTGTTTCTGTCTTGTTATCCAGCAAAAACATTCTTAAAGCAAGATAGATTTACTGGAGAAGCGAAATGACTTGAAAATGTGTAAAAGTGAAGTGAGTTTGTGCTTAAAACAGGAGCAAATATCTGAAAAATATCTTAACACCATTAGCATTTTCTGACACCATTGGCTGATATTTGTTCTTGTTTTATCCACAAACTCACTTCATTTTGACAATTTTTTGACAAGGCGTGATATTTTACAACCTCATTTTGATATAATGCATCACCTTGACATTTCTAACTTTATTCCCCCAAGAAATGTATCAAACTGAATTAATTCACAAATTAAAGCATGCCCGTCGTAGAAAAGGTGTATTCACGTCAGTATATATACAGATGTATTTTTAAATAATTAATAGATCCATACACTGTCCCAGAGAATGACTATAGCTGTACATTACTGAAGCTTATTATTTCATAATTCTATTTTCTTTCCATTGCAAGACTTTCTATTTTTTCCCCATGGCGTAAACAAGCGTCCACAGTCAATACTATAAGACTATGAATACAAACCGATTAGTACATGTTGATGGTCAGACCTGGGCGTTGTGGAGAAGCCCGGCGTGTTGATCTGAACACGTAAACATCACGCTATAAGTAGGATGTTGTGTTTTGCGTTCTCTGTATGCACTAGTAGCTAGTAAATATTACTGTGTGTAATTACATTCCTGAGCTCTTCAGCTGCATTTTTGGGGGAAAGTCTTCAAAACGAGCTACTTGTTGCATTTGCCGTCCAGGTCTGTTTGTGTATAATCGATGTATACACAGCTGTCAGCTTAAGAAACACCGCGATCCGTTTAATCACAACCAGCTTTTCCTGAGCATCCCACTATAACAGAGGAATGAAAGGAACAGAAAATAGAGATGGATGGAGCATCTCGATCCTCTGGGAGTCTCGCGACCCATGCGACTCGCTTTTGTGTTTCCCACACACTGACATGAGCTTCATCTGCACTGCGGAGCACTTCTGCTTTCAGATTAATTCTAGTCTTAGCCTATGATTCATAGTTCATACTTGCTTGTGATGTTACAAGCCATCAGTGGCAGGATTACAAGAGTTTAAAAGGTTACCCAAACATTACAGCACTTCTCTTTCCCAATAAACTGATTCCTGAAGATCTTAGCAGCCAAGCTTCATTGGCGTTTTTTCTGTGAACCTTAAACTACAAACATCATAAATCATCACAGTCATACACTGCTAAAAATCATGTTCTTCCTCAGTGTTTCTGTCTTGTTCTCCAGTACAAACATCTAAACATTCTTAAATCAGGATACATTTACTGGAGAAGAAGCAAATTGTATGAATGATATTTTAAGATATTTCAAAATTAAGTGACTTTTTGCTTTAAACAAGAACAAATATCTGCCAATGGAGTCCAAAAAATAAACTTCAATGAGGTATTTTTCTGACTCCATTGACTCCATTTTTGCTGTGTATTTCCATCCGATTTGAGTTTAGTAGCATGCAAAGTCGTGTAAAGGATGTACGCCGTCTGTGTGTGTGTGTATATATATATATATATGCTAATCCAGTCGCTCAAATTGAGCGGGATATTTGGATTTTACATGTCCTGGGAATGTGCATGTGTGAAATGAGGCCTTTTTTCCCTTGAGCCGTTAAATGTCTCGTGCTCAAGATCCTGATTTGCTGAAGCTCAGGTCTGGAAAAGGGATGAATGGTTGTGTTTCTCTGTGTTCTCTCTGCGGGACGGTCTCAACGCTGGCATCCCAGATCTCCTCTCGACTCCCACAGGATCAGCAGAGAACATCGGCCCGGCCCGTTCCCAGATACACACACACACACACACACACACACACACTCACTCACACACACACACAAGGCTCTGAAACTCTGGTCTGATAGCCAGTGGTTTGACCATCTGAAGGGGTTTCCCCAGTCCTGGGTTCGTCCCAAGGGTCATTTATTTGGCCGTCTTCCATCATCGCTGCTAAAATAAGAGCAGTCGCGCAAAAGGCCACGACGAGGCGAGTTCATGTTTAAATGTGACTGATTTAAATCCAATCCATCAGCCAAGATTTGTGGCCTGTAATCTCAGTGTTCACTCCCCGCTGAGACTGACGGATGGGAATTCACATCGACTAATAAGAGTCAGATAAGAGCTCAAGGGACATGTTGGAGTAGTTCCCCCAAAATACAATTACCTTCATGCCATTCCAAACCTTAGGAACCTCCACGGAACTCAAAGGAGAAGTTTCGGATGATGTACATGTCGCTCTCACGTTCATGAAGAGTCTGAGGTGCGTTTTCCAAAAGCATTGTTATCCAACTATGGACGCAAGTTCAGTTGTCACCAGCAGTTCAGTGATTCCCGAAACTCCAGCTCTCGACCCGTGGTTAGACGACTTGTTGCAGTGACATGTGGACTTAAATAGATCATGCTTTTGAGCACACTAAAATAACATGCAGCAGAATCTATGGGCCCTATCTCGCTCCCAGCGTAATTGACTTTGTACGCCGACGCATGTATCATTCCTATTTTGCACCCGCGCACAGCGGACTTTTCCCTCCACAGACGCACTCCGGTAAATTAGGGAATGAACTTGCGCTCCCGGGGGCGGTTCAGCGAAAAGAGGAGGAGTGTTCCGGCGCAAACGTTCCCTGGTGCTATTTTGCAGTTTCAGAAAACAATTCCGCCACAGACCAGGAGAAACCTCGTCTAAAGTCAGTGGCGCGTTGCGCATGTTATTCAGATGCTATTTTAAGGGCGCATGATTGGCCATAATGTAGCGTGTGCACAACACACACACACTTTGCTTCTCTCATCTACACACAGATGCAGCAGTTTTCATTTTTGCAAACCATACATTATTACAAGGAAAAATATTCCACACGAGGGAAATCATTGTGGTGTCCATGAAGATGTGAAAGAATAGGCATAAATCTAGCTTACACATTTACCCAAATGATCATACGCCTGTTTAACCGAAGCTAATTTGTGTGTGTTTCTCCATCCCCAATGTCACTTCTCTGTGTTTTACGGCCCTGACGAGAACGTCGGTCTCCTCGGCTGTGAACCGCTCCTGGCGTGCGTCTGGCAAATCCGCCATTATAATAGCAATCCACCATGGAACAAGCGCGCCTGCTCTTAAAGGGAATGTGAGATGACGCTCTGATTGGTTTATTTCACGTTACGCCCAAACCACACCTATGAGTAATGAAGCGACTTCAGACCAACACATTTTAGAGTCATTTATTACATGGCTTGGTTGAATTTCAATGTAGAGTGCGGTGTGTTATTTCTTGATAACAGACCGCTGCGAAGTATAACACACCGTTGCCATGAAAAACACAGCGTTGCTATGGACGCAGGATTCTAACCATAGAGACGGAACGGACCTTCAGGCTCCGCTTCGCGTCGGGATCCCGATCAGCCTGTCGGGGTTGTATTCGCTATAACAACCACCTCGCTCTACATTATCCCTTACTGATCCCGCCGGTATAATAGCAACAGCGCCCAAGACCCGCCCACAAAGTTACTTGTGTTTCGCACTTGATACTTGCGTTTCAGATCGTTAAAATAGGGCCCAATATCTTTCATTTAAAAGGCGTTTTCACATTTTCTAATTTTTGGCATCCCAAAGAACCTTTCAGTGATCAGTCAAGTCTCCTTCATTTATACAGCGCTTCTACCAATATAGACTGTTTCACAGCAGCTTTACAGTGGTAATAGGAGATTACAGTAACAGAGAGTGTTTAGGCTTTACAGCAGCTCTAGAATAAAGTTATTGTCCAGATAAAGTTAGTTTTGATTGATTCACTTCTGTTGTAAAGATCATTAGTTATTAACTTAGTGGCCGCTAACACGACACCGTTCTAACAGAAAACAGAAACCTTTAATGCGTTCCGGCGGTTCATTTGCACAACAGTGTTTGGAGCTCGAGAATGGAAATTTTGAGACCAGTTTCAAGAAATAAGTTCTGAATTTCTTTTAAAAACGTGATCATCTCGGTGTAAACTTCAAAAACGTGAATCTGTGAAGACGGTGACGGCGCACAAGCATATTACGTGTTTAGTCTATAGGTATGCGCATTTGAATATATACATGCGCAGGCGCGTAGTCTCTCATCACAAATGTACGAACGTTTTGATAACGTTTTATCTGTACAGAGGTAACCTCAGCACCTGAACTGTGTTTTTCTTAGTGTGAAGAGCATTTGAATAATCTAAAGACCTTTTTCCTCTATAAAGAAGCTTTAGTGCAGTGGAAAGATTCTGTGGATGTTAAAGGTTCTTCATGGAACCATCAATGCCATCAATGGAGTAATAATCAGTTCATTACTCCACCACCGCTGTGACGTCATTAACAACAGTTGAATTTTGTTGAACAAATGTAGTTAAACCGTCAACTGTGCCTCAGTTTTACGACGGCTCAGGGAGAAACTCGTGAGTTAGCTAGTTCATTTCTCCAATTAAGCATCACAATATGGCCGTTAAGTATTTGGCTCGTGGAGGAATCAGACTGAATCAGACCGTTCTCCTGTTGATTTCGGGAGACATGGATTACTTTTGTACTTTTGCATCATTTTTTAGGCTTGAAAACTCTGGAAAATAGTGACTGGTGAATCATTAAAAATTCCTCTTTTTATGTTCATTGGAAGAAAGAAACATGAAGTTGAGTAAATGATCAAACAATTTTCATTTTTAAGGGACATATGGCTTACAATTTCATAAGTCTCTCAATAATTGTGTAGGGATAAATGAATATGTGAAGCAAAGTAAAAGATTAGTTGAATTATTTGTGACTCCGAGTGAAACACTTCTGGAACAAGAACAAATGTGGGCGGGGCTTGATTGTGTCTGTGGGGAATTGATTGGATGGTTGGATGGTTGTGGTTTGCTATTGGCTGATCTCATGTGAGTGACAGGTTATAGCCCTCGCCCTCGTCATCAGAGAAGAGAAGAGATGTCGCTGTTATTCTGATTTAAGATTACCAGGAACATAAATTTAACTCAATCACAGATAAATAATTTAGAATAAACACTACAATATTCCATTGAAAAACAAGAATTGTCCATTTTGATTTCATGGTGACTTCAGTCTCTTCCACTGAACACCTTCCCATTGGTTCTCAGTTGTTTGGTTGCGTCTGGAGACCTGAGATCATGTCGTCAGTGACACAAATCTCCACTAGCGGGTCATCGAGTCATAACAACAGAACACACACTCACGCTCCTCCATGGGTCCAGAACACACACTCGCTCTCTTCCACGGGTCCCGAACACACACTCACGCTCCTCCACGGGTCCAGAACACACACTCGCTCTCCTCCACGGGTCCAGAACACACACTCTCGCTCCTCCACGGGTCCAGAACACACACTCACCCCCCTCCACGAGTCCCGAACACACACTCACGCTCCTCCACGGGTCCAGAACACACACTCGCTCTCCTCCACGGGTCCAGAACACACACTCTCGCTCCTCCACGGGTCCAGAACACACACTCACCCCCCTCCACGAGTCCCGAACACACACTCACGCTCCTCCACGGGTCCAGAACACACACTTGCGCTCCTCCACGAGTCCCGAACACACACTCACCCCCCTCTACGGGTCCAGAACACACACTCTCGCTCCTCCACGGTTCCAGAACACACACTCGCCCCCCTCCACGGGTCCAGAACACACACTCGCCCCCCTCCACGGGTCCAGAACACACACTCGCCCACCTCCACGGGTCCAGAACACACACTCGTGCTCCTCCACGGGTCCAGAACACACACTCGCCCCCCTCCACGGGTCCAGAACACACACTCTCGCTCCTCCACGGTTCCAGAACACACACTTGCCCCCCTCCACGGGTCCAGAACACACACTCGCCCCCCTCCACGGGTCCAGAACACACACTCTCGCTCCTCCACGTTTCCAGAACACACACTCGCGCTCCTCCACGGGTCCCGAACACACACTCGCCCCCCTCCACGGGTCCAGAACACACACTCTCGCTCCTCCACGGGTCCAGAACATACACTCACGCTCCTCCACGGGTCCCGAACACACACTTGCGCTCCTCCACTGGTCCAGAACACACACTCGTGCTCCTCCACGGGTCCAGAACACACACTCACGCTCCTCCACTGGTCCAGAACACACACTCACGCTCCTCCACGGGTCCCGAACACACACTTGCGCTCCTCCACTGGTCCAGAACACACACTCGCGCTCCTCCACGGGTCCAGAACACACACTCGCGCTCCTCCACGGGTCCAGAACACACACTCGTGCTCTTCCACGGGTCCCGAACACACACTCACCCCCCTCCACGGGTCCCGAACACACACTCGCACTCCTCCACGGGTCCAGAACACACACTCGTGCTCTTCCACGGGTCTAGAACACACATTCTCGCTCCTCCACGTTTCCAGAACACACACTCGCGCTCCTCCACGGGTCCCGAACACACACTCGCCCCCCTCCACGGGTCCAGAACACACACTCTCGCTCCTCCACGGGTCCAGAACACACACTCGCGCTCCTCCACGGGTCCAGAACACACACTCGCCCCCCTCCACGGGTCCCGAACACACACTCGCACTCCTCCACGGGTCCAGAACACACACTCGTGCTCTTCCACGGGTCTAGAACACACATTCTCGCTCCTCCACAGGTCCAGAACACACACTCGCGCTCCTCCACGGGTCCAGAACACACACTCGCGCTCCTCCACGGGTCCAGAACACACACTCGCGCTCCTCCACGGGTCCAGAACCCACACTCGCGCTCCTCCACGGGTCCCGAACACACACTCGCGCTCCTCCACGGGTCCAGAACACACACTCGCGCTCCTCCACGGGTCCAGAACACACACTCACGCTCACACACTCTCGCTCCTCCACGGGTCCAGAACACACACTCACCCCCCTCCACGGGTCCCGAACACACACTCTCGCTCCTCCACGGGTCCAGAACACACACTCATGCTCCTCCACGGGTCCAGAACACACACTCGCGCTCCTCCACTGGTCCAGAACACACACTCACGCTCCTCCACAGGTCCAGAACACACACTCGCGCTCCTCCACGGGTCCAGAACACACACTCGCGCTCCTCCACGGGTCCAGAACCCACACTCGCGCTCCTCCACGGGTCCCGAACACACACTCGCGCTCCTCCACGGGTCCAGAACACACACTCGCGCTCCTCCACGGGTCCAGAACACACACTCACGCTCACACACTCTCGCTCCTCCACGGGTCCAGAACACACACTCACCCCCCTCCACGGGTCCCGAACACACACTCTCGCTCCTCCACGGGTCCAGAACACACACTCATGCTCCTCCACGGGTCCAGAACACACACTCGCGCTCCTCCACTGGTCCAGAACACACACTCACGCTCCTCCACAGGTCCAGAACACACACTCGCGCTCCTCCACGGGTCCAGAACACACACTCGCGCTCCTCCACGGGTCCAGAACACACACTCACGCTCACACACTCTCGCTCCTCCACGGGTCCAGAACACACACTCACGCTCCTCCACGGGTCCAGAACACACACTCGCGCTCCTCCACTGGTCCAGAACACACACTCGCGCTCCTCCACTGGTCCAGAACACACACTCACGCTCCTCCACAGGTCCAGAACACACACTCGCGCTCCTCCACGGGTCCAGAACACACACTCGCGCTCCTCCACGGGTCCAGAACACACACTCACGCTCACACACTCTCGCTCCTCCACGGGTCCAGAACACACACTCACGCTCCTCCACGGGTCCCGAACACACACTTGCGCTCCTCCACTGGTCCAGAACACACACTCGTGCTCCTCCACGGGTCCAGAACACACACTCACGCTCCTCCACTGGTCCAGAACACACACTCACGCTCCTCCACGGGTCCCGAACACACACTTGCGCTCCTCCACTGGTCCAGAACACACACTCGCGCTCCTCCACGGGTCCAGAACACACACTCGCGCTCCTCCACGGGTCCAGAACACACACTCGTGCTCTTCCACGGGTCCCGAACACACACTCACCCCCCTCCACGGGTCCCGAACACACACTCGCACTCCTCCACGGGTCCAGAACACACACTCGTGCTCTTCCACGGGTCTAGAACACACATTCTCGCTCCTCCACAGGTCCAGAACACACACTCGCGCTCCTCCACGGGTCCAGAACACACACTCGCGCTCCTCCACGGGTCCAGAACACACACTCGCGCTCCTCCACGGGTCCCGAACACACACTCGCGCTCCTCCACGGGTCCCGAACACACACTCACCCCCCTCCACGGGTCCCGAACACACACTCGCACTCCTCCACGGGTCCAGAACACACACTCGCGCTCCTCCACTGGTCCAGAACACACACTCACGCTCCTCCACAGGTCCAGAACACACACTCGCGCTCCTCCACGGGTCCAGAACACACACTCGCGCTCCTCCACGGGTCCAGAACACACACTCACGCTCACACACTCTCGCTCCTCCACGGGTCCAGAACACACACTCACGCTCCTCCACGGGTCCCGAACACACACTTGCGCTCCTCCACTGGTCCAGAACACACACTCGCGCTCCTCCACGGGTCCAGAACACACACTCACGCTCCTCCACTGGTCCAGAACACACACTCGCGCTCCTCCACGGGTCCCGAACACACACTTGCGCTCCTCCACTGGTCCAGAACACACACTCGCGCTCCTCCACGGGTCCAGAACACACACTCGCGCTCCTCCACGGGTCCAGAACACACACTCGTGCTCTTCCACGGGTCCCGAACACACACTCACCCCCCTCCACGGGTCCCGAACACACACTCGCACTCCTCCACGGGTCCAGAACACACACTCGTGCTCTTCCACGGGTCTAGAACACACATTCTCGCTCCTCCACAGGTCCAGAACACACACTCGCGCTCCTCCACGGGTCCAGAACACACACTCGCGCTCCTCCACGGGTCCAGAACACACACTTGCGCTCCTCCACTGGTCCAGAACACACACTCGCGCTCCTCCACGGGTCCAGAACACACACTCGCGCTCCTCCACGGGTCCAGAACACACACTCGTGCTCTTCCACGGGTCCCGAACACACACTCACCCCCCTCCACGGGTCCCGAACACACACTCGCACTCCTCCACGGGTCCAGAACACACACTCGTGCTCTTCCACGGGTCTAGAACACACATTCTCGCTCCTCCACAGGTCCAGAAAACACACTCGCGCTCCTCCACGGGTCCAGAACACACACTCGCGCTCCTCCACGGGTCCAGAACACACACTCGCGCTCCTCCACGGGTCCAGAACACACACTCGCGCTCCTCCACGGGTCCCGAACACACACTCGCGCTCCTCCACGGGTCCAGAACACACACTCACGCTCACACACTCTCGCTCCTCCACGGGTCCAGAACACACACTCACGCTCACACACTCTCGCTCCTCCACGGGTCCAGAACACACACTCACCCCCCTCCACGGGTCCCGAACACACACTCTCGCTCCTCCACGGGTCCAGAACACACACTCACGCTCCTCCACGGGTCCAGAACACACACTCGCGCTCCTCCACTGGTCCAGAACACACACTCGCGCTCCTCCACAGGTCCCGAACACACACTCACGCTCCTCCACTGGTCCAGAACACACACTCACGCTCCTCCACGGGTCCAGAACACACACTCACGCTCCTCCACTGGTCCAGAACACACACTCACGCTCCTCCACGGGTCCAGAACACACACTCTCGCTCCTCCACAGGTCCCGAACACACACTCGCGCTCCTCCACTGGTCCAGAACACACACTCGCGCTCCTCCACGGGTCCAGAACACACACTCGCGCTCCTCCACTGGTCCAGAACACACACACTCTCGCTTCTCCACGGGTCCAGAACACACACTAGTGCTCCTCCACGGGTCCAGAACACACACTCGCACTCCTCCACAGGTCCAGAACACACACTCACGCTCCTCCACTGGTCCAGAACACACACTCGCGCTCCTCCACTGGTCCAGAACACACACTCGCGCTCCTCCACGGGTCCAGAACACACACTCACGCTCCTCCACTGGTCCAGAACACACACTCGCGCTCCTCCACGGGTCCAGAACACACACTCGCGCTCCTCCACGGGTCCAGAACACACACTCGCGCTCCTCCACGGGTCCCAAACACACACTCGCGCTCCTCCACTGGTCCAGAACACACACTCGCGCTCCTCCACGGGTCCAGAACACACACTCACGCTCCTCCACGGGTCCAGAACACACACTCACGCTCCTCCATGGGTCCCGAACACACACTCGCGCTCCTCCACGGGTCCAGAACACACACTCGCGCTCCTCCACGGGTCCAGAACACACACTCGCGCTCCTCCACGGGTCCAGAACACACACTCGCGCTCCTCCACGGGTCCCAAACACACACTCATGCTCCTCCACTGGTCCAGAACACACACTCGCGCTCCTCCACTGGTCCAGAACACACACTCGCGCTCCTCCACGGGTCCAGAACACACACTCACGCTCCTCCACTGGTCCAGAACACACACTCGCGCTCCTCCACGGGTCCAGAACACACACTCGCGCTCCTCCACGGGTCCAGAACACACACTCATGCTCCTCCATGGGTCCCAAACACACACTCGCGCTCCTCCACTGGTCCAGAACACACACTCGCGCTCCTCCACGGGTCCAGAACACACACTCACGCTCCTCCACGGGTCCAGAACACACACTCATGCTCCTCCATGGGTCCCGAACACACACTCGCGCTCCTCCACTGGTCCAGAACACACACTCACGCTCACACACTCTCGCTCCTCCACGGGTCCAGAACACACACTCACGCTCACACACTCTCGCTCCTCCACGGGTCCAGAACACACACTCACCCCCCTCCACGGGTCCCGAACACACACTCTCGCTCCTCCACGGGTCCAGAACACACACTCGCGCTCCTCCACTGGTCCAGAACACACACTCGCGCTCCTCCACAGGTCCCGAACACACACTCACGCTCCTCCACTGGTCCAGAACACACACTCACGCTCCTCCACGGGTCCAGAACACACACTCACGCTCCTCCACTGGTCCAGAACACACACTCACGCTCCTCCACGGGTCCAGAACACACACTCTCGCTCCTCCACAGGTCCCGAACACACACTCGCGCTCCTCCACTGGTCCAGAACACACACTCGCGCTCCTCCACGGGTCCAGAACACACACTCGCGCTCCTCCACTGGTCCAGAACACACACACTCTCGCTTCTCCACGGGTCCAGAACACACACTAGTGCTCCTCCACGGGTCCAGAACACACACTCGCACTCCTCCACAGGTCCAGAACACACACTCACGCTCCTCCACTGGTCCAGAACACACACTCGTGCTCCTCCACTGGTCCAGAACACACACTCGCGCTCCTCCACGGGTCCAGAACACACACTCACGCTCCTCCACTGGTCCAGAACACACACTCGCGCTCCTCCACGGGTCCAGAACACACACTCGCGCTCCTCCACGGGTCCAGAACACACACTCGCGCTCCTCCACGGGTCCCAAACACACACTCGCGCTCCTCCACTGGTCCAGAACACACACTCGCGCTCCTCCACGGGTCCAGAACACACACTCACGCTCCTCCACGGGTCCAGAACACACACTCACGCTCCTCCATGGGTCCCGAACACACACTCGCGCTCCTCCACTGGTCCAGAACACACACTCGCGCTCCTCCACGGGTCCAGAACACACACTCGCGCTCCTCCACGGGTCCAGAACACACACTCGCGCTCCTCCACGGGTCCCAAACACACACTCACGCTCCTCCACTGGTCCAGAACACACACTCGCGCTCCTCCACTGGTCCAGAACACACACTCGCGCTCCTCCACGGGTCCAGAACACACACTCACGCTCCTCCACTGGTCCAGAACACACACTCGCGCTCCTCCACGGGTCCAGAACACACACTCGCGCTCCTCCACGGGTCCAGAACACACACTCATGCTCCTCCATGGGTCCCAAACACACACTCGCGCTCCTCCACGGGTCCAGAACACACACTCGCGCTCCTCCACGGGTCCAGAACACACACTCACGCTCCTCCACGGGTCCAGAACACACACTCATGCTCCTCCATGGGTCCCGAACACACACTCGCGCTCCTCCACTGGTCCAGAACACACACTCGAGCTCCTCTGGTGGAGTGTGTTCCCGCTCAGGGAAACTCCTCTGCATTTCTCGCTGGTCGTTCATTGACCCTCAGTGAGAGCGAGACTGTTTTCACTCTGTGTGAGTGAAGCTGAAGGCAGTGTCAGGGAAGACAGCCAGTGCTCATCCGCTGTGCCGATTATGTAGATTGAACGCCAAAAGATAAACAAACAAAAAAACAGTTTTTACCCACCCAGTCTGAAGCACTCTAGTATTATTTATACCGTTATCATAATCACACTCAATTCTGTCTTGTTTTTTTGTAGTCTTTAATCATAATTAAAATCTGATTTTTTTTGTGGAATGTCAGATTTTGAAAAGTGTTCGTTCGGGATGCAGTACCTAGTGTTGTGTGAAGCTGTTTCTGACACGTACAGAGGCTTGATATTTCCATCTTTGACTGAAATTTCACTGTCAAAAAAGCTAATTCGTCTATTGTCAAGAGAATAACGACAGACAGACTACAGACAGTCAGTTCTGTGCAGTTATCAGTCACAATGGCAGAAACTTAAAACACAATTAAATATGCATATTTGTCCATCTATTTTTGCCATGATAATATGAAGCAATAGTATTGAGTTACAGTAAGTGTTGACACTTGAAGGGATAGTTCACACAAAAATGTAAATTCTGTCATCATTTACTCGCTCTCATGTCATTCCGAACACATTCAACTTTCCTTCATCACACAAATGAAGATATTTTTAGTGATTTCTGTCGCCGTGAGAATAGTCTTGCAAGAGTACTTGAACTTTACTATATTTGACTTACCGTACGTTCGCTGATCAATGTTTATATGTGAATAATATATTAAATGAATCATAAAGTGATTAAATGTCTTCAGAAGACTTGGATTAAACCACGTAATTCACATGGGTTTATTTGACCATCTCTTCATGAGGGTTTTGGGTGAAGAGACTGTCAAAGGAGGGACAGAAAACTCAGATTTCATTACGAATATCTTAATTTGTGTTCTGAAGATAAATAAAAGTATTACGGATTTGGAACGACATGAGGGCAAGTCAATTATGCCGTTTTTGGGTAAACTATCACTTTTTTTTTGTAAATAGCGTTTGACTCAGTCTTTGCACGTTCTCTTTGTAAACACTGGGTCTGTTCTTCCCCCTACGTCACGCTTGACCTTTCAACCTGATTACGTAATGTGTGTCGCATCACAGCTAGTGCAAGACCAGCATTTGTGGTTAAAATTATATAAATGTTTATTTTGTTGTAAAATGTCCGCTGGTTTGTCTAGATGAGACTCTTATTCCTCGGCTGGATCGAGACTTTGAAGCTGCACTGAAACTCACATCTGGACCTTCGACCCGTTGGACCCCATTGAAGTCACTATATGGAGGAACATCCTGGAATGTTTTCCTCAAAAACCTTCATTTCTTTTCCACTGAAGAAAGAAAGACATGGACATCTTGGATGACGTGGAGGAGAGTAAATTATCAGCAAATTTTAATTCTGAAGTGAACTATCGCTTTATCCATAGACCCTCCTCAGCTTCTAGTAACGGTCAAACGTTCTCTGATTTATCTCTAGAATGATCCGCTATTGGCTCTCCTTCAGTGTATCTGAGTCACTCCTGACGGGTTGGTCCTGAGCTGTTGTGTTTCCCCGATCTGCTTCCCATGGCAGACCGGCTCATGTGTAGCTCATGTTTGCACATCCATGGCTCTCGGACCGGGACCGAGGCGAGGGAAAATCCTGAGGGCATGCTGAGGATTAACACGGGACGAGCGTGTGCTGCGTAATTGAATTTCATGCTTGGGCTTCTCCTCTGAAGTCGAGTACCAAAGCGGTCATTTGAAAAGAAAGCTATTAGTGAAGGCTGTGGCTCTCATAGGAAGTCAAGGATTACGAGGCACTGAAGTCATCAGAATACTGCAGTTGCGCTTCAGAACTTCTGCTCCAGGATCGTGTGCAATACTTCCCAATGTCCAGTCTTTAGCACTTTACACAGGACAGATTGTTTGAAAGCAGTTTCACAGTAATAAACGGAAATAACAGAATCAGTGATGATTCATCAAACACGAGAAGGGTTGGGAATCGAAATTCGTTCTAATATGAGTTTAAACCATTCAAGACGACTCTGTTTTCTGTTTCCATGTGTAACAGTGTATTTGATCCGTGCTCTTAAACTCTTAAAGTGACAGCACTAATATTCCTGCCGTCTCTATAACACTAATCAAACAGAAGACTGAGAAAATTCACTCGTTCTTCACTGAATAACTTTTGTAACTATATTTGTAATGTGACTGAGTGTGTGTGTGTGTGTGTGTGTGTGTGTGTGTGTGTGTGTGTGAGTCTGTGAGTCTGTGTGTAAGTGAGTGAGTGTGTGTGTGTATAAGTCAGTGAGTGTGTGTGTGTGTGTCTCACGGTCACATGACCGGTGATTGTGAGAAATTTCTATTTTGATACAATGCTTTTCTCAGGGCTGAATATACAGTAATTATGTTGGTTTAGTTCTGCAAATTGAAAGCAAATAAATGTTGAATTGCAGGAGTTGCACATGTAGAGCAGCTGCAGCCACTGTCCCATAACCTTCTGTTTATATAACGTCAGCACTGAACCACCAGAGATATTACTGAGCTTCATATTAGACAGAGAGAAGGAGCGATGAAATGCTCTCTAGAAACATGGTTGATTGGCACTTTTCATGAATAGGGGAAACCACAGGACTGCTGTGAAAAATAAGATATAGTATTTATTTATTTATTCAAGAAATAAAAAAAAAAGATTTTTTTCCTGAGGTTAACAAGCAACATAAGTAGGCCTGTCACGACCATGTGTCATGCAAATAATTGCAATTAATGATTTAATTCTGTTTATGTTGTGCATTAACTAATGTTAACTTACATCTTTTGATCATAAGAATGTATCAGTAAATGCTGATATTAATAAATGTTGTGGAAGTATTCGTCATAGTTCGTGTTAACTAATGCAAACTAATGTGAACAAATGAAAGCTTATTGTAAAGTGTAACCAAGATTTCTAAAGTTCAATCATCGTTTGCTACAAATGTTCTAGTGACTAATTTACCAAGTGGAACAGCTTTTAAAGTCTTGACATGTTTCAGTGTATAAAAATGAAACTTGTAATGAAAACAAGCCCTGATTCGGGTGTTCTGTCGCCTCTTCTGTTTAACGAATGTGGAATAATGGAATAAATCAGCGCTGTGAGTCGCCCTTTAACTACAGAAATACTGTAAAACATCCTCTTTCAGTCCAACAGCAGAACTAATGATCAGAGAGACTTACGTTTGTTTAAACTGTGTGCCGTGTGTAAACCTGTGTAAAGCTGCGCTTGGCCACACACTCTTCTGCGCCGCGCACCGGCTGTGTGAAGATGGAGTTTAATTGGGTGTTAAAACAATGCATTTATTTTTCATGCTTTTTTGTCAGGAAGTGTTGTGTTCGGTCGAGACGTGGCAGGCGTGCTAACCCAAGCCTCGCTTCTCTCGTTTCTGCCCAGGTCAAACTCATATCCCAGGTCAAAGGTCGGCCGGCGACCCCAGGGTCAGAGTAAACTCTGTAACTAACTCTGTCTAGTAGGTCGTAAGCTCTGTGTAAAGGAAAGCGTAGTCGTTTACCCTCAATGATCCAAAACACTACCAGTCAGACGTGTTGGGTCGGAGAGATTTGTAATGTTTTTAAAAGAAGTCTTTGCTCACCAAGACTGCATTGATTTGATTAAAAGTACAACAGAAAAAAACAGTAATATTGTTAAATATTATGACAACTTAAAATGACTGTTTTCTATTTAAAGTGTAATTTATTCCTGTGAACTTTCAGCATCATTACTCCAGTCTTCAGTGTCACATGATCCTTCACAAATCACTCTAATATGATGATTTGATGCTCATTATTATTATCAGTGTTGAACACAGTTGTGTTTTGTCAGGACTCTTTGATGAATAGAAAGTTCAAAAGAACAGCATTTATTTGAAATATAATCGTACTCCTGTATTTTACTCCTGATCGGAGGCTCCCTGTAATATTTAGTTTCTACATATGCGTTTAATGGTGCGGCGTAAAGATGTGTATTAGTGTGTAAGTTGTACGTTAGTGCCTGTTGATGCCTTCGTCAGGATCCTGCCGTTATTCTGCGACTCGATCTCTTCAGACTGAGCGTGTGCTGATGACGTACTGGGACACGCACCGCTGCAATGCTCCGTCCTCAGCGGTTAAAAGCTTTTTTATGAAACGCTGGAGTGAGAAACGAGATGTTTTATGTGACAATAGAGAGGCAGAGCCTGAAAGCATCGCATCACAGCTGTGCTTTTATTGAGCTTTTGCTTTACTTTACAGGACTTAAAACTCGTGTCGATTTTTCAATGCAACACTGATGTCTGAAGAGCGCGGGGTCAGTGTTGGACTCGTGTGCGCTGTGGATAATATGCTTGTTAATAGTGGATAAAATGTGATTGAATCACTTCAAAAAGGAAAATAGAGTTCAGTGCAACATGTGCAGCGCAAGTCTGTCATATCGGCTACAGAACATTATAATGAGAACATCATTATTATTGTGTGATTGGGACATGATGAGACTTTAGTTTTTGTCATCAGGCTCTCAAAAATGTTATACAAATTTGGATTTAGATTTATCAGCCAATATATCGTTATCGGCTTTCAAATATAAAGAATTATCGGTTATCGGCCTTTTTTTTTTTTTTTTTATTAGAAAAAAACAATATACAACAGAAAAAAGACAAGTCAACAAAGGTAATACAGTAAACAATACAATAAAAAATAAAATAAAAAAAAGGATACATACATCCTTAATATGTCAGCCATTTTCACATTTACACTAAAAATTAACTCCATGACAACCAAAAACAGAAAAGATCAAAAAGCATAAAAAATAAGTCTTTATTGTTCTTTATCCCATTTTTTTGTAAATGCTAATTTTTGCCAACTATCTGATTGTGGCCTGCTTTTATCTTTTATCATATTCTTATCGGCCAAATATTTGATATCGGTTCATCCCTAAATAAAACGGTCCCTGTAAGGGTCATTCTAGGATTGTTCAGAGGAATATTTCTTGGCTTAAAGGTTCTATAGCGCTTTATACATTATTATTTCAAGCTTCACAGTAATAAACAGGAACATTTATTTAACAAAAACAATCATTATGAAAAATGAAATAGCAGCTCTACTGAAGACAAAAGTCCCGGATAACAGGGATCGTTCTCAGAAGTTATGATCTAACGTTCTTCCAGTAACGTTAATAGAACGTTCGTTCAAAGTTATCTGGTCTTTAATAATGTTCTCTAAACGTTAGCACAAACACATCATTCATACATCATTCATGAAAACGTTTTATTTTCCTGGAACGTTTTAGTTGGACATTCGTCTGATCTTCTTTAAATGTTTCTACGAACGTTCAGAAAACATTCAAAAGTAAAGTCCCCATAACGTTTAAAGTGGAATGTTGTAACGTTCACATAACCAAGAAAAAAGTTTTTTAAAACATATAAAATCTAAAAGTGTTGAACATTCAGAGAACGTTCAGAAATAACGCTTTCAAATCTTAAAGGGAACGTTAGCAAAACATTTGAGTATTATTCCACTCAAGCCAGTTCAGTGTTGATTCAGTTCATAATTAAACTAGTGCTGTGAAACGATTAATCACATCCAAAATAAGTTTGTGTTTACATAATATATGTGTGTGTGTGTGTACTGTGTATAATTATTTTGTATATATAAATACACATGCATGCATGTATATATTTAAGAACAATGTGTTATCTATATATAAAATAAATTATGTATAAATATAAATGCAAAATATTTGTTAAATATATACATGCAAATGTGTGTGTATTTATATATGTAAAATAATGATACACATATATTATGTAAATGCAAACTTTTATTTTGGATGCGAGTAATCGTTGCCCAGCCCTAGCTCAGAGTTACAGGCTCGGCTGCGCTTCGCTGACGTGAGGTTGGATGTGTTGTAAAAGTGAGCGTCTCCGGGCTCCAGGGAATCAGGAGTGAAGCGTCTCCCGGCGCTCCAGGGAATCAGGAGTGAAGCGTCTCCCGGCGCTCCAGGTCAGACTGGATTCCACTGGCAGGAGCTTTGCTTGTGTTGGAGGTTTGAGCATAAATTAAAGCGAGTGAAGAACAGATAAGCTGGCTGTACACGCGTCACCGGGCTATTCTGTTTCCACACGCTGTGTGACCGCCACTCTGTGCGAGTGTGTGTGTGTGTGTGTGTGTGTGTGTGTGTGTTCCACGATTGTCTCTCCTCAGAGTTTCTGCACGCCGAGTTCTTCATCTGACTCGTGAAGTGAAGAGAAGCACAAGTGTAGAGGGATCCATAAGGCCATACGCTTATAAGGTAGTGCTATATCAGATGTGTTGGAGTGGAAATAGCCTGTGTGTTATCAAACACCACAATAATCTCGGTTTACAGCTTCTTTGGCGAAGCGCTAGAACATTGCGCAGTTTAACAAAATATAATGCCGGTGACCTTCGCTCTGCCATTTCTTCTGAAATACCACATTTTTTACTGTTTACTAATCACAGCCGCTTGCCAATTAGACAAACAAGACTCTCCATATTAGTACTTACGCTATTTAGGCCTCTTCTAAACTTACGTTTGGAATCGTTCCTTAGAAATTAGGGCTATTTTTTCTATTAAAATAATACATTTAATGTCGGAGAATCAAATGATCGTTACGTCATGGGCTCAAGTTCCTGTGAAGGCTATCGGTATAATCTAAACATCGTTTACTCTTCGGCAATCAGACCAATCATGAAACGACACTTTGAAACGAGGTCCAGAATTAACACTCGCGGCGCACAAAATGTGAGTGCCATATTTAGGATTCGCAGATTTAAAAGAAGAGTTCGCCTGAAAATTACAATTCTCGAAATGTTCCCGCATTCATGTCGCTCCAAACCTGTATGACTCTCTTCATCTGTGGAAGAATATAGTTTGGGAGACAAATGTTTTTGTCCATCCGGGGACTGTCAGCGGGTTCTGATGTTGCTTTGTTGAAATGTTCTTCAAAAGACGTTCTAAGAAAGAAAATCATGCAGATTTTAAACGAGAGTTGAAGAAAAACATCTAAGAGGCCTGATGCTGTTGGGGTTTTTCTGTCAAGAACAATTTTGAATTTGTCGATTTATTTACTTTTTTTATAATCCTTTTTTGGTCCCCATCCGCTTTCATTATGTGGAAGAGAGCAGCTCAGATATTCTGATAAACATCTTCCACAGAACAAAGAAAATCATACAGGTTCAGGAGTGAGTAAATGATGATCGAATGGTGATAGAATTTTACTTTTTTGTAAATGGTACGAAACTTGGTAAAGGTTTTGGCACTTGCTGTGAGAACACAAATAAATCATGGACATGATTCATAAAGGTTAAATGGTCCTGTAAACAATAGTCACACTTGAGCTCCTCGCGGTCAGAAACGAGCGCATTGGAAATGAATGAGACGAGTTTCCTCTAGTGGAAGCGTTTGGTACTGCAGCCGAACAACATCTCACTGACAGATCAGTATTGAGATATCAGGCTCAGATTTTGAACACAACTTTTTAGATTTATGGCTTTGATTCTCTTGCAGTTTTAGAGTAAAACATGTTTTTGAAAATATAGATTTCACATAAAAATTTAAAATAGTATTTTTGTGCACTTTTTTATAACAATACATGTAAAATTCTGTAACTTTTTAAAGCTTTTTTCTAAAATATAAACTAAAAACTAACTTTAAACTAAAATATAGTACATCCTTTCATTGAATTTTTTTTTTATTTTTTTTTTATCGCCCCACGAAGAGCACCGGAGGGTTAGGAAAACCACAGTGGCTCTTGACGTTGTTTCTGAGTAAATGTACTCGGTTTTAAACGCACACGGCCGTAGTTCCAGTGCTTGAAACACTGATTTATTGTATGTGCTAAAGCCACAGGATGTGAATCGCCCTGTAATGAGGTTTAGATATGACCAGCTATAGATATAGTGTGAGGTGAGGGTGACGCGGGCCGAGCAACAGCTCCGTTCTGCATCTTACACTTGAAGCAAAGCCTGTTTGAAATGAACGTTCAAACAAATGTTCTCTAAACACCAGGGTGGAAAGAATGGCAACTCTTCAAAGGTGCTCAGGGCTTTTGTTCTTTTCTTTTGCACTGACTCCAGCGATGTTCATAAATGAAGGTGGATGTTGAATTTCAGCAGATCTTTCCACTTATGGTCCTCGTCAGACCGAGAGAGGCTCTCCTGTAACGTGTCACGTAAATGTTTGTTTGTCGGATTCCGCTTTTACTCATCGCAGGCTCTCGCTCGTTCTCGGCCTTTCGTTTCGTCAGGTGATTGCTCTGGCCGGGGAACGAGTCAGTGTGAGCTTTCCAAGACGAAAACATGCACTCCATCTATTGAAATATCATAGCGTTCTGTCCTTTGGGTTCATGCTTGAGTTCAGAGCTTCACTTTTTAAACTCGGTGAAACTCTTCAAGCTTCACTCTTCTCCAGTAAATGTGTCTTGATTTAAGAATGTTTGGATGTTTGTGCTGGAAAACAAGACAGAAACCCTGAGGAAGAACATCACGTTAGAAGGTTTAAGTAATATTTCTAATGAACATTTACTGTGAGAAATGAGAAATTTCTGTCTTTATTTGCTTGACCTGCTGTCATTCGTATCCAAAATAACAAAAATAAAAAAGAGAAGATATTTTGAAAGTCAATGAGGTCCAAACAATATTGACTTTGATTATATGGACACACACACACACACACACACACACACACACACAAACTCTCTCTCTCCAAAAAAAAAACTCTCCATGCAACATTCTGGGAACGTTAGTTTATGCTTATTAAAATCTACGAGCATTGCTGTATGTTAGAGCGACTCACTTCGACTCACATCACTGCGTCTGACACTTTATGTCTTTTTCCCGTCACATATTTGAGTAATCATCATAAATTTGGCATCATTCAGAAACAAACACTTAAATCCACACAGGTTTGCAGTGACAGAGGGTTCATTCAGGCTGATTGGGACACTTTTTCCAAGTCATCTCAATGGCAAAACTTGTCCCATCACCCTGAATTCACCCTGAATGATGACAGAACTGTGATGTTTGAGTTTGCATTGCGCAGAGAAATAGATGTTTAATGCTAACGTGAAATTTGCAGCCCATTTTACTTCTGTAATCTGTCACATTTCCTAATAAAACCGGATATTGAATGAAAACCAAGTTACACGCTAGTTGACATGTAGTTGCACAGTTTCTTACAGTTTCTATATAGTTTATATTTATAGTTTATATACTACTCTATAGAGTTCATTTCTAAAGCACTAAATCTTGTGCCCTGATTAATCCTTCACAACACGACCAGATCAGATGCAAGTTCATGCTAGTTTTTCCTCCAGATTCGAGGCTCATGATCACAGTTTCTCTCTCTCTGTTCCTCCTGGAGAGCGCATTACTTCACTGTTTAAAGCAGGACTGAAGAGTCTGATGATATTGCAGGGATTGGCTGTAAACTGCTTACTAATCCGTCACAAAAACACCAGCAGTCAGAAGAACGCTAACAAGACGGCAGAAATAAAACCTGCTGTTTACGTCCCCGCTGGCGCGTGTGATCCGTGTTTGAACAAGCGCTGTCAGTCAACTCAAATGTTTATCCACGATTGATATTTTTCCGATCACAT
>NC_140224.1:717216-767216 GCF_951802725.1 Rutilus rutilus
TTGGATTTCCTGCCGTTAACGATCTGTCCGTCACAGCCGGCGGGATTTCAACACTGTTTCGAGGTTTTTTTTTTTTTGCGACTAAACGACTAATACAATTTCAGTCAACTAAGCCTCTTCTAGGTGACTAACGGTTAGACGTTGTTTGATTTAATTGTAAATATATAAATAAAAGTATATATTAAAATGAACAGTTAGACTAACGGATAGTGGACTATAAGGGGTTAGGGGTTAGATGTACGTCACAATAGAGAAGAAAAGACCAGCGCAAATTCCCCTTCATGATGACTTTAAAAGATTGTAAAATGCAAATTGTTTGGAAGAACGCGACAATTTACGCTCCACCTGTCGAACTGTGGGATTACTGATCCCGGTTTGAGTTACTCAGTCTTGGCATCTGTGGATTTTGAGTTATTTTTGTCTTGTTGAACTTTGAGTGGAACTGTGACTGTCTTTCTTTCTAGTGTCTAGGCTCAGTGTGAACATTAAATATACATAATAAACAAGAAGAACAAAAGTGGTTCAGCTGTATTTATGCTTGGCGTCAGCGCTGTTACCGGGCAGATTATATAAGTCTCATACTGAGTTCCTGTGAGCGAACGAGCGTGTAGTGGTTGGTATTGGGTGCACTGGGTTGAGTCAAAGCAAAGGATCATTTAAAATAACAGAAAAGGTCAGGTTAAAGAAAAGTCTACATTCTTAAACTTAGAAATGTAAACTGTTTCACTCATTACAACTATAAAATGTGTTTGGTTTTTGCCAAGAGTCGCTTGTAACACAGAACGGTCTGTTTGAAATGTTAAGGGTTTGGCTCCTCGCGATACGACAACGACTCAGAAGTGGAGGGCTGAAAATATGCACAGATTCATCAAAGCCAGCGCTGCGTTTGTAAATGCGAGTTGTGTGTGTGTTGTGTGTAGCTCAAACTCATCTCTGTTTGTTGAGATGGTTAACCTCTTAACTTTCAGCGTGGGTTTACATAGCTAATCTCTCATAAGTCACTCCGAAACGCTGTATGCATCACCTGTCATCCGCAGCTTTTAAGGGCCTTCTAGACTAAACCACATTGGTCATAAAAAGGTAAAGTCACAAAAAAGTTTGCTCTGATGTTTAGCACATTCTGCTATTAATAACCTCAATAATCCGATGGTGAACATCTCAAAGCTCAATTGAAATCCAGGGCTAGTCAGCTCTGTGCTTCAGAGTATACTGTAATATATAAGGTGCATTATGGGTAAATAATGTATAGGGATACAACACATGACCAGCCGTGTGTTGCTGACTATATAGTGTAGGATGTATAAAATATACTCCTGAGCATATAAATGTGTGATATAATTTTTATATTCATGCAGTTTGCAGGTGCTTTTATCCTTAATGACCTACACTGCATTCAAGACGAACCCAGACTCTGGTGTTGTGAGCACCATGCATAATAACCATGAGATACAGGAATGTTATTGATGTAATTATTGTTATTAGTAGGAGTAGTAGGAGCAGCAGCAGCAGTAGTGGTAGCAGTAGCTCTAGTTGTAGTAATAGCAGTCGTAATAATACTACTACTACTACTACTACCACTTCTACTAGTACTAATAGTAGCAGTAGTTTTTGTTGTACTAGTAGTAGTAGTACTAGTGGTAGTTCTATTATTATTAGTAGTAGTAGTAGTACCAGTAGTACTACTGGTACTAGCAATAGTTCTAGTTGTACTAATAGCAGTCGTAGTGATACTACTACTAGTAGTAATAGTAGTATTAGCAGTAGTAGTTCAGGTAGTACTAGTAATAGCAGTACCAGTACTAATAGTAGTAATAGTAGTAGTAGTAGCAGTAGTTCTAGTAGTAATAATAGAAATAGTAACAGTAGCACTAGTAGTAATAGTAGAAGTAGCAGTAGTTATAGTAGTACTAGTAGTAGCAGTACCAGTAGTTGTTGTTGGCATCCTTCTGTCTTCGAGAGACAATGGTTTAGAATCTGCACCCAGGTCAGTCTGTGATTTGGTTGCAGATTTTGCTATGACTGTAGAGTCCGATACGGGAGCGACAGCACTAGTAGTATTAATATTAAAAGTAGCAGTAGTTATATTGGTACTAATAGCAGTCATAGTGATAGTAGTTGTTGTAGTAACAGTAGTAGCAGCAGCAGCAGTAGTAGTTCTAGTAGTATGAGTAATAGCAGTAACAATACTACTACTACTACTACTACTACTACTACTACTAGTAGTAGTAGTAGTAGTAGTAGTAGTAGTAGTAGCAGCAGTAGCAGTAGCAATAGTTGTAGCAGTAGTAGTACCTGTTGTAATAGTAGTAGCTGTGGTTCTGGTAGAACTAATAGTAAAAGTAGCAGTTGTACTAATAGCAGTCATAGTGATACTACTTATACTACTAGTTGTAGTAGCAGTAATAGTAGCAGTAGTTCTAGTAGTAGAAGTAGTAATAATAGTAATAGTAGCAGTAGTACTAGTAGTAATAGTAGAAGTAGCAGTAGTTATAGTAGTACTAGTAGTAGTAGCAGTACCAGTAGTACTACTAGTAGTAGTACTAATAGTAGTACTAATATTAATAGGAGCAGCAGTTATATTTGTACTAATAGCAGTCGTAGTGATAGTAGTTGTTGTAGTAACAGTAGTAGCAGCAGCAGCAGTAGTTCTAGTTGAATGAGTAATAGCAGTAACAATACTACTACTACTACTAGTAGCAGCAATAGTTCTAGTAGTAGTAGTAGTAGTAGTAGTAGTACTAGCAGTAATAATAGTAATACTAGCAGTAGTTCTAGTTGTACTATTAGTAGTAATTGTAATAGTAGAAGCTGTGGTTCTGGTAGTACTAATAGTAAAAGTAGCAGTTGTACTAATAGCAATCATATTGATACTACTTATACTACTAGTTGTAGTAGTAATAGCAGTAATAGTAGCAGTAGTTCTAGTACTAGTATTAGTAGCATTAGTACTAGTTGTAGTAGCAGTAATAGTAGCAGTAGTTCTAGTACTAGTATTAGTAGCATTAGTACTAGTTGTGGTGTTATGAGTAGTTCTAGTTGTACTAATAGCAGTTGTAGTGATACTAATAATACTAGTAGTAGTAGTATATACACAATGGGGTCCAATACTGAAGAAAAAAAAAAATCCCTTTAAATCTGGAAGTAAATAGAAAGTTTTAGTAGTTAGTTCATATTCTGTATTATTTCAAGGTCACTAATCAACTAAATGTGTGTGTGATGATCATATGACGACCAGATGTTGTTCCTGAAGCTCAAACGGAAGATCATGGTGCTTGCGACACCAAGGTCACGGGTTCGATTCCCAAGGAATGCATGAAGCGTTCAAATCGCAAAGTTGGATGAAAGCGTGTGCCAAACACATAAAGTAGACGTTCAGCTGATGATCTCAGGTCCTGCTGGAGAACATGGAAAAGCTCTGTGTAGATGTAGATGTTCTTCATGATCTGTTTATTAGGTATGACGGAGACGAGGACATCTTTTACAGCATGGCTCGGTCTGTCACCGCTGTAGTTCTCTTAGCAAACACTTGTGTGATTTTTCCGTTGAGAAGCCTGAGGTCACAGCCGAGCTGAAGCCAGACGGGCTTTCCTATAAACAAGAGCACAGAGAGTATTTACACAGGCCATGGTACCTGACGCCATAACACTCCTGACGTTCTGTTTAGCAGCACATGTTGCCATAAGTCACTTTGCAGAATTAAGTAAATATTTTCAGTATACCCATGCCATTGTTTATTATAGAATGGCAAAAGCTCTAAATCCTGCCAAATCTTCTGTTAGAAAGTAATTCAACAACTTGTATGACACCTTTTTGCTTTCGCTGTGTGTGTTTACTTTAGGATAAACTCTGTAAATATGAGTCTTTGCTAACAGATCAACAGATTTCAGATTCACACTATAGCTCTGATCAGTCCGTCATTAAACACGCCGTTCCTCAGAAGCGCAGGTTTACATTCCTGTGAAATATATAACCTGTCATCAGACTCACTGTGGCACTTTTTATTGTTTCCTCGCTCATTAGTCGTATGGATTTTGCTGGTGCATATTTAGCCACAAACATCATTACTATTTTTATTCTAATTCCCTCCTTTTTTGTCTTTTTTTGTGGAAGGCTGCAGACAGAGAAATAACTCAGAAAGACGTGTGTTGTATTAGAAAACTCAATACCTCAAGAAATATTTGTAAATTGCATCAGCAATGGTGTCAAAGAAATAAATTCTTCATAAATCCTTGCTAATATGTGTAGAATTACGTTTTCAGATGAACAGTGAAGTGTTATAATATTTATATGAATGCTTATTACGTCCGCTAGGGGTAAGACGCAATAAATGAAAGAAGGTACGCCAGGCTTCCAGCAGGCCGTCACGTCGAGAGAACCGGATGGAGAATGCCAAAGAAGGCGAATACAATCAATTATAATATAATGTGAATTACAAAAGTAAATAACAATAAACAGTTAGGATTCATTAGAAGGACCCGTGGCCCAAACGGAAAATGATTTAACAAAAAAGTAGAGTTGATTAACTGAAGTGAGTGGTGTTCTCGTCAGAGAGACCCAAGGCCCAAAATAACAAACAAAACCCAATCTAACGAAATTAAACAGCAACGTAATTAACCGTACACAAACAAAAGAAAATCAACTGCAATAAAGCTTAACTAACTACGCTCATCAAAAATACGTCGTTTTTCCAGGGTGGGATTGAGTGAGTGAGTGTGTTTGTGTGTGTGTGCGTGTGTGCGTGCGTGCGTGTGTGTTTGTGTGTGCGTGCGTGCGTGTGTGTGTGTGTGCGTGCGTGCGTGCGTGTGTGTGTGTGTGTGTGTTTGTGTGTGCGTGCGTGCGTGTGTGTGTGTGTGTGTGCGTGCGTGCGTGCGTGTGTGTGTGTGTGTGTTTGTGTGTGTGTGTGTGCGCGTGTGTGCGTGTGTGTGTGTGCGCGTGTGTGCGTGTGTGTGTGTGCGCGCGTGTGTGCGTGTGTGTGTGTGTGTGTGCGCGCGTGTGTGCGTGTGTGTGTGTGCGTGTGTGTGTGTGTGTGCGCGTGTGTGTGTGTGTGTGCGTGCGTGTGTGTGTGTGTGAGTGTGTGTGTGAGTGTGTGTGTTCTAGCAGTGTTTGAGATACTTTGTGTATTTCATGTTGATTTGATTTTGACTGTAATTGCTCAAATTAAGAATTTATTCCCAGTTTGCTGATTCAAAAAAAGTATTTGATATATTTTTATTTTACAGTATATCCTCATAATGGCTAAACAGGTATAATAAAGTAAATAATAATAAAGGAGTGCAGTTGAGTAGATTAGACACTGACAGGTCTTTCTATAATAAATAGAGTAAAATCATCAGTGTGTTAATTCTCTCTCAGACTCATCTCTGGAAGTCCTGGAGTTTCCCCAACACAAATAAAGCAAGCAGTGAAAGCCTCCATAAATCTGGCAGATGCTCAACTCGACTGGTGGTCAGTTTTAGATGAAGGGGAGAAGAGAAGGAAAGGGGGACGTGATTAAAAAAGACAGGAGAAAAGAAAACACACCACACAAAACTGCCGACAAATGAGTTCATTCATGAGAGGAGCGTTTTACTCCTTTCCAAATAGGAGTTATGTCAGAAAACTATATTTCAATATTTGTAGGGACAATGTTAGCCTCATCAAAATATTTGAACCAATAGGCTCGTTTCCATTACAGATTTGCACAAAACGTTTGCGATTTTTTCTTAATGTCGACAAAAAACTATTGCGAATTGACGGCGTTTCTATTAACCGATGTTATGCGACTAAAACTTCATTTTTAAGTAAACAAGTAAAATCATTCCAAAAACCATGACAACGGACATTGGTAGGTTTCTGTACTATATCCCAGCCACTGCACTGGCCATTATTATTAATGGAAGGAGATGTGTGTGTGTTTCCAAGCATTAATGGTGAGGAATGACCCTTATTATACTCACACATATGAGGAGTTTCTGGGTGTTTCTCCCTCAGATCTGCTTCCAGGTCTTGATTGTGGCATTTATTTAGAATCCAGTATTCCTGTAATTATTTTGTCTTTTATGAATTTAATAAAGAACTCTGTCTCGTGTTCTGTCCAAACACACCGCGTCGTCTACGTCAGGTGACTGTAAATGCGCATAAAACTGTTCCCATTGCAGTTTTGCGAAATATTTCTTTTTCGAATTGCCTGAAAAACCTCCTCATGTGAGCGGAAACACTGTTTTGCGATAAATGGGAGTTTTTGCGAAAGTTACGTGTTTCCATTAAGCATATTTTCAATTCGCAATTTCAATTTGCGCAATTTGAAGGGTAATGGAAACGCGGCTAATTTCACCTTCGTTATTAAAGTTAAACAAGATTCAACTAGGCAAGATTTAAAACAATGAGTTGAAATGACTGCACAAGTTTTTGACAGTATATGGACAGAAGAATTGGGACAGCTGACCATTAAACCAACAGGGACTTTAATAAGAGTTTCTGTTAATAATATCACACACATGAACAGAAACTCACTCCACGAGACTCACACAGTTTCTGTGCTGGAAGTTCAGATCTCTTCAGCGGAGCGCTGGGGACTTTTACACACTCGTACGCCTCAGCACTTTCTACATGATCTTCTGCTTGAGTTTCTGCTCTTCCTAAATGCTTTCCAATAATACCACTAACAGCTGACCATGGAATATAAACTGACTCTCTCACAGGACCACACTGGACTTCACTGAGCTCTTCAGAACAAAACACTTATTTCACAAATGTTTGTAGATGCGGACTGCATGGGGAGCTGCTTGATTTTATACACGTGACAGAAACTCCTCAATTCAATAAAGAGGTGTGTCCCGACACTTTTGTCCATATATATATGTAAGAGATGCACCGATGTATCAGCCAATAATCGGTATCGGCCGTGTAAAGCTGGTATGTTCGCTATCAGCCATCAGACGATTGTTTAAACACAGCCGATGATCAGGGCCGATTATATCCTGTCAATCAAACGTGTCCGACTGCAACTCATACTGTGTGTGAAGAGAATCTGGTGTTGAATTAAGGGCAAGTTAACGTGACAATAAGGCTTTAACAGTTGAACAATAGTGACGCTAATGCAGGCTTTATTTGACCCTATGAATCAAGCCAGGGTTGCCAGATCTACATCAGACATTATTTCTCAGCTTTCGTCTCAGCTTTCAAATTCTGTACATTTGACCACGAAAATTCAAACAGTAAACGTGACGGATCGCTGCAGCGCCTCAGTTCAAGCGGAGTCTTTTCTTACACTTTAATACAAAGTATATCTAGAAAAACATGCATGAACATCAGAAGGTATGTTGAAAGATACAGTACAATTGACCAAAATCCGTGTCATGACTCGTGTAATCACTCGATCTGTGTTTCAACCCCGGAAGGAGGTCAGTAAAACAGCTGTGAACAATATGGGCCTATTTTAACGATCTGAAACACAAGTATCAAGCGCAAAACGCAAGTATCTTTGTGGGCGGGTCTCGGGCGCTGTTGCTATTATACCGGCGGGAAATAAAAAGGCTTCCTTTTACAGTACAGTTTCACTTTACTTACTTAGTCAATTGTCATGTTTTCCTTGGTAACATTGCAGGACATACGAGGTAATTCATAATTCATAAAATAATGAGGAGAAATATGCCAGCTATTGGTGTCCTATGATTTTTCCAAGTAACCACAACAGAAGTTGAGCATCGTTTCTCCCAGCGGTGATTTACTCCAGTACTGGGCCCATTGCAGAGATGATCATGAGTTCTGTCACGATGGCCTTTAACTACAGGGCCGCGGGAAGAGGTTTTTGGTTGGGGGGGCTGATTTTTTTGTGGGGGGGGGGGGGGGGCATGGGGTGCAGGGGTAGGGTCGTCACCACTTTTGAATAAGAAACAATCAAGACTATAAAACTCGTCAAAAAACGCGCACACACTCAAACCACCTGACTGCACATCACATTTTTGACTTTATTGATTCTGCTTTTATTCGTAATGCAATGGACCGGTCAACGGGACATAAATTAATCCTTAAAGGATGGGACTTTATGGGACATTTGCACAAAAAGAATAAATAACTTACCGTAGCCTATTTCATAAGTCGCTCCGGAGTCGCATATCAGTCAAAAAATGCGCCACGAGGAAGAAAAAAACATATATAGCCTAATTCGCACTGGACTAAGTCGCATTTTTTTTAAAAATTTATTTCACAAAAAATGTTACAGACAGTTCTCCGCTACGGACGTGAGCGCTCTAAAGCGGCACTAAAAGAATGTTTTAAAACTTTCACAGAGACCTCAAACTGAAAGCACAAAGCCTGTCTTTAAATTTAATTTCGTTTTGTATTAATTGTATCTTAATTTTAATCGATGTTTCATCAACCAATTGTCTGGATTTAATAAATAAGAAGTAAATATAGGCTATTAGAAAATAGATAATCAGGACACGGAGGCGCTGGCGAACCTGGAGCTCGTCTCATAAATGAACCAAAACTCAGCGTAGGCCTATAAGGTAGCCTATTACCTCACAGACCGAAGACATATAGATCGCTTGAAATGTCTACTTTTAAGCAAAACAATTCAAAACGTAAGAAAACAGACTGCGCTGCTTATGTAATTCGTATGAAATGTGCATTTCTCTCTGGTGCTGCGAAGATCGCGAGTCGTCAACTTCATCTGTCTAGACGACACTGACATAAAAAATAACTTTTATTAGTAAACAATTAAAATGTCTCCTGCTATATTTTACATATTTGCCTGTTCCTTACAAAACACTGACAGTGGGGTTTTTGACTGGGGTTTTTTTTTTTTTTTTTGAGCAGCTGCGGACAAATTCTTTCGACACACACACACACACACACACACACACACACACACACACAATATTACATAACACTCTGCGCTTATGTTTTAAAAAGATAATTTAACATATAAATAAAAAAATTTAAATAGCCCACTTAAAGTGTTTATTACAAATAAATGATTTTAATGAACAAACATATGCGTTGCATTTACAATTCTGTGAAAACGGGTGCTGCACCCCACTTCCCGCGGCCCTGCTTACATTCATCAGCGCTCATCATCAGTGTGTGTGTCATGTTTTATTCCCGGTCTTCATCTCTAAACGCTATCTGGAGACGTATTGCATCGGGACTGAAGGCTTTGAAGGCTTTCCCATCAGTTAAGAGTCTTTCTTCAGTATGTGTGGGACAAACGCCTCGTCAACTCGTGTAATTCTATGGAAGTGAATTCTGATTTGCATTGACCTTGTGTGTGTTTCCCAGTGTACAGTTATACAAGGTCAAAACACACCCCATCTGAAACATTCTTAACTTGTGAAACATATTGTCAAGTTAGCATGACTAACCAGTTTCATTTATAAAGCATAAACCTACGCCGTATGAGTTTGGCCATTATACTCCATTATTTCAGAGGCCGTATCAATGCTGTGGCTCTTTGGCTTGTCAAATGTGCAATAAATTGTCCGTCGTGGTTTTGATAACAAGAGTATTTTTACAAGCCGTGACATTTTTAGGGAATTAATGTCCTTCAGACATCTTAGTGGTTTTGAAAACACAGCTTATTAAAGAAAACAGAGATGTATGTTTGGAGTGCCCTATGCGGTTTGTTTCTGTAGTTGGTGTGTAAAGAAGTCTTGGCTCGTGGAAAGGAAACCGAAGGCCTCGTTTTTCACAAGGACACATTGTGGAGGCGCTCAGAGCTACCGAACACTCCACGCGTGTGTGTGTGTGTTTAAGATCCGCTCATTATGAGAATTTAAAGGAGTTTATGCTTCGTAAACTAAAAGTTAGGCATCAGTCGCTGCTGAATATCTTCTTGCTAAAACAGATTTCAAGGAAAATCAATAGCAAACGGTCCTGTCTGGTTCAGAAACACATTCTCTGGCCTCAGTTCAAGGCTAAAGTTGCTTCTTACACTCTTAAAATAAAGGGTCCAAAAGGGTGTGATGCTGTAGAAGAACCATTTCTGGTTCAGAACACTCTAAAAAACACTGGGTTAAAAACAACCCAATGTGGGTAGTTATTAACCCTAGGGCTGGGTAAATATAGGACAGAACACATGTTGGGTTAATGTTACCCAGCAAATTGGGTTGATTCATTTTTATAGTACTAGCTTTTTTATTATTATTATTATTATTTTACTTCATACATGAATAAATGTTTACAGATTAACTTAAATCCTCAACTATTTTTCAGTGTACAGTTCTGAGAACATATTTAACTTTCTAAGCGATTATATTCTGGATATTTTTTTTGAATAAAATCATAAAATTTTATGCATTTCCATCACGCGAAAAGACCGACACTTGTTGAGGGGACTCACATCGCGCCGCTGTGTATGTTGCTTTGCATAAAATTAAACGATATACAGAACAATAATGAATTTATAGCTAAAATTAAATGTACACAATCCTGTATTTTACCAAAGTCAAGTCAAGTCAAGTATATTTGTATAGCACTTTTCACAATACAGATTGTATCAAAGCAGCTTCACAGTATTAAGTTAAAATAATACAACAAAGTTTGTTTCTAGTGGAATTTATTGATTGATAAAATTAAATATCCCCAAAATATCCCCAACTGAGCAAGCCAAAGGCAACAAAAAGACACACAACAATTTGATGGAGCTGCACTGCTCTCTCCGGACAAGGTCGCAAAAAGCCTGGGTAACACAAAAACTACCCAAATACTGAAAAAATAACCCCAAAAATGGACCCAAAAGGCTCAACCCAGGATTTGGGTAGAAAAAAATAACCCAAGATTAACTTCTGAGTGAACCTTTCAGTGAGCAGTGTGAACACAATAGTCCAGTAAACGACACAACAATGTTAAAGGGGTAAACCAAAAATGAATATTTTCTCTTTATTTACGCATCCTTTGACTTTCTTTCTTCCGTGGAACACAAATGCAGATTGTTCAAGCACACAATGGGAGTGAATGGTGACCAAAGCAAAAACAAAAAAAAACATGATAAAAACCTCAAAACAAAATCATGATAAAAGCAACATAAAGTAGTCAATACGACTCGTGCACTATTCATTTGGTCACCATTCACTTTCATGGTATGGAAAAGAGCAGCTTGAACATTCTTCTAAATCTCTCATTTTGTGTTCCACACAATAGCTTTGAAAGATGATCATTTATGGGTCCGTTATGGTGACGTGAATGTGAAGCGACCCTCGCGTGCTGAGTATAACTTGTGTTTGGTGTGTGTTTGTGCAGGACAGACGGGAACAGGGCGATGAATGCAGTGAAGACGTGTGACTCCAGCGTCACGAGACCTGATCTTCATCGCTCCTCACACACACAGCACAGGAACGGTGAGTTCATCAGCCCTTCCTTTAGTGCATATCAATCTGTCTTGCAACTGGCAATGTCAAAAACAACATGTTATCTTGGAAAACATGGACGTGCTTGGACAGCAGGACAGCTCCGGATAGTCAAGTCACAGTCACAATTATCTAGTCTTGTAATTTTACAGTTGTAAGTTACAGTGATTATGTGTGTAATATTTGGTGGCATTTCAGTGTGAAATTAAGCTGTTAAATTCACACAGATCTGAACTCAAACGTTGTGTTTCATCAATGCTTTGGAAAACAGACACTCAGCTGATTATTGCAGAAGTGGAAAAAGTTCAAGTTTACTGTAACGCAAATTAACTTAACTAACCATTTTATTTTGTTTTATTTTATACAAAACAGATATTTTACGAAAAGAATTTTCGAGTTTCATAGTAACGCAGTGTTCAATTTCAACAGGATGAATTTAAGTGTTTGTTTCTGAATGATGCCAAATTTATGATGATTACTCAAATATGTGACGGGAAAAAGACATAAAGTGTCAGACGCAGTGAGTCGCTCTAACATACAGCAATGCTCGTAGATTTTAATAAGCATAAACTAACGTTCCCAGAATGTTGCATGGAGGTTTTTTGTGTGTGTGTGTGTGTGTGTGTGTGTGTGTGTGCGCGTGCGTGTGTGTGCGTGCGTGTGTGTGTGTGTGTGTGTGTGTGTGTGTGTGTGTGCGCGTGCGTGTGTGTGTGCGTTCGTGTGCGTGCGTGCGTGTGTTGAAATCAGAGACTCGTGTTGAACTGCAGTGTTTCTGACCTCTTGTGATCGGATCAGCTGAGATTGATATTAATAAATGTCTTTTATCTCTCAATGATTATAGAGAGTTCACAGTTACTAAACGCCTCAGATCTCCCTGCAAGATGCAGCAATCCTACAAAAGATGGAAACTTCCTCAGCATTTCTGTGTCGTTTTCCAGCACAAACATCCAAACATTCTTAAATCAAGACACATTTACTGGAGAAGGGAAATTACAGAAGTCTTGTATATTAACATTAAGCAAACGCTTCAAACGACAAAACTAAAGTATCTGCCGATGAGGTCCATTTCCGACTCGATTAGCAGACATTTCTTCTTGTTTTAAACTCACTTCATTTTGACACATAAACAAAACGCAGTATCCTCAGTCGTGTTGCTTCTGCAGTAACTGTTTGACGTATGCCGTGAAACCACATAATAACTGCATTACTTCTCCTGTAATATCTCTGGATGTTGATCCAGAGAACAAAAGCACGCGGGGTCAGTGATAACCTCATCGCAGTTTATGAAACTTCATGACGAATGAGTTGATCGTTTTCCTTCATTATCTCCAAACGGGAATATTCCTCTTTAAGAACGCGTTGGGATTTGCCAGTATACATACCAGGTAAATAGGTAAGTATGTAACGCTCGGCTCTGCCAAGAAACTCCCCCGGCCAGATAAAACAAGATCGTTTGAACGTTTTATTAGAAGCAGCTGATGACTAATCCATGCTGAAATATCAGCGCTTTTCCACTTCATAGTCTAATCAAACCAGCTTAAATGCCACTTGAATCACAAGGTTTGGAGATGAAAGTATGTGAGGAATGCCGTGATAGAAACTGTATTTTTAGATTGATGGATCCCTGGACTCTGACTCGTTGTGAGAGAGAGACGCGGGTGCCCAGTTTTCCATGATGTCATGTGTGTGTGAGAACGTCAGTTGTCCTGCTCTTGGTAATGTAGGAAAACACTGTTAATATGAAGCTCAACTTCCACACGGAGAGGAGACAGGCGTTACATCACAGTCTCTCAAACACATGCAGTGTTTCCTCACATTACCCTGAGCTCTTCAGTTCACTGTTCTCCTGTGGTCTTGAGCTGGCACACACACACACACACACACACATGCTGCGATTAGATGATATAATGATAATCTGATGTGAATCTCAGTGGTTGTGTGCTGGTTCACGTGTTGAAAGGATCCACATGATGGCATCGTTCACACGAGTCTCTCTGTGTTCATCCAGAATATGTTGTTGATATTAAAGGGGACATATCATGAAAATCTGACTTTTCCCGTGTGTAAGTGCTATAATCGGTGCTTCTGAAACCCAGAAAACGTGAAAAGTGAAACCCAGTAACTGTGTTCTGGTGAGCCTTTCTCTGCAAGCATGTCAATAAATAAGACGATCAGATTTGGCTCTCCTTCTGACGTATGAAGAGGATCTTATTATAATATTACCGGCCCTTAAACTGCACGTTTACACACACCAGCCGACATTTGGTTTCACACGCGACAACAGAGACCAGTTCTAACACAATGATAAAGATCCAGCAGAGCCTGAAACTGTTCTGTGGTTGAGCACAGACGAGCACTGAACACTATTGACCAGAACATGTCACCGCTGTCTTATAAACACCTCAGGAACTGTGGACACTTGTGGAGAAGTTCAACATGATGATGAGATGATCAGTGTAACTCCACAACAACTACAGAAATGTCTCCACTAACATTCAGAAACTCTTCCTGAGTCTCTCCGTAAGGCTGCACTCGCTACTGGTTATTCTGGGATTCTGGATGAGTGAGATTGGCCTGTTTTGTTATTGCTGGAGTTTCTGAAGCTCGAGTAAAGACTCCGCCCTCTTCTGAACGGAGGCGGAGCTAAAGCTCATTTGCATTTAAAGGGACATGGCACGTTTTTTCTCACACACAAAAAGGCAAATTTGACAAGCTATAATAAATGATCTGTTATTTTGAGCTGAAACTTCACAGACACATTCTGGAGACACCAGAGATTTATATTACATCTTGTGAAAAGGGGCATAATGTCACCTTTAAACTGCATGACTTTCTTCTCTCCGTGGAACACAAAAAGATGTTTAGCTAGATGTTCATGCAGTGCATAGAAGCTCAAACAATGACATAAAGCACCATGTGATTAATTCCTTAGTCTTCTGAAGCCGTTTGGCGGATTTGTGTGAGGAATAAAACAGAATGTAAGGAGTTATCCATCGAAAAGCATGACAGAGTTCAGTCTGTTCCTCACAACGGGACAATCTCCATCAGCTTCATGGGAAAGACCAGCGCAGACGTCTCGCTTTGTTCCATGGAAGAAAGAACGACATGAGGGCGAGTAAAACTCCTTTGACTTTTCTTTGTTACTCGTCAACTCTACGACTTTCTGATACTTGTAGAAAACAAGTTCTATCTAAACTCGAGAAATATCCTCATTTAACAAAACATTAAAATCAAAAGTTGCATTTCTTAATATTATTCAGTGGACCTGAGTTGACATGAACTAACAATGATCAGTGATGAATACCATTGCTGATTGTTAAAAAATGTTAGTTAATGCTTTAACTAATGGAACGTTATTGTAAAGTGTTAAACTTTCCCTCAGGATCAGTTGCTCGTCTCATGTGCTTCAGATAGTGTGTGTGTGTTAGATAGTGTGTGTGATAGCTTCTGGGAGACATCATGACGTGACGATCATCAGTGGTTCCTTCATTATCTGCAGCGTTTGAGCTTCATGCAAACCATCAGAGGAACATCGATCAGTTACAGAGAAGCACGATCTCAGCCATTCACACTACAGTCTGAGGAAAACCCTTCTGGAGTTCGCTTAAAGAGATGACTCTTATCGACACTAAGCTCGTGTGTGCTTTTCTAATCAATGAGTTGGAGCAGATTTTTTAAGTTGTTTAGTATTTTTGCCGTAACTAAGAAAAACAATAGTGACAAAATGATTATATTTTATTATAAATGATTAAAACAAGAAAATGGTAGATGTTCTGTAGTCAAGGTTGGACACTTTTTGGATTTGCTTCTGAAATAAGAGAAAAAACTTTTTGCTTAAATGCTTGAAATTACCACTAATTAGGCGTACTGTACATATGCTTTTTTAAATGAATTGCTTGGAGTACATTTTTTAAGCATTTTTTTTGTCATTACATAACTCACATAATTAAAATAAAACTATTATATTTGATTATAAATTATTAAATGTAAATGTAAATTGTATTCTTTTATTTAATTTAATTTTACTCTGTAAAAAAAAAAAAAAAAACATGATTACAGCCAAAAGGCTGAGAAATATGTATCATACACTCACCTAAAGGATTATTAGGAACACCTGTTCAATTTCTCATTAAAGCAGCACTCAGTAGTTTCGGGATTTCTTCGCTGTATTCTCGCTTTTTGCTCGCAGGTTTCTCTCTAGAGCTCCCCCCACAGCTTCGGAATAGATATTTGACAACACTGTTGTAAAAACTCGTTGGCTATTCTCAGACACACCAGAGGCTAGTAGATCAACGACATCAAAGCAGATGGGACATTCTTTAAAACGTCTTCTTCATTCGGGTTCGGACAGCGTGAGGGAGCGCAATAATGACGCCATTTTAGCAGATTTCTTTTGGCCGTAAAGCAATTGTTTACATCGCGAGACCTGATATCACGCGAGACTTCCTGACGCGGCGGCCGGCGGCCCAAAGTTGCAAGTGCGTATTTTCCGCTCACGGGCACCAGGGGGGTGTGAAACGACCACCATTCAACCCGAAATAAGTAATATAACCATTCCAATGACTCCGAAGCTGTTCAGTTAAGGTAAAAAAAGTTAATTTTTAATGCAAGTTTAATGCAATTATCTAATCAACCAATCACATGGCAGTTAGTCAATGCATTTAGGGGTGTGGTCCTGGTCAAGACAATCTCCTGAACTCCAAACTGAATGTCAGAATGGGAAAGAAAGGTGATTTAAGCAATTTTGAGCGTGGCATGGTTGTTGGTGCCAGACGGGCCGGTCTGAGTATTTCACAATCTGCTCAGTTACTGGGATTTTCACGCACAACCATTTCTAGGGTTTACAAAGAATGGTGTGAAAAGGGAAAAACATCCAGTATGCGGCAGTCCTGTGGGCGAAAATGCCTTGTTAATGCTAGAGGTCAGAGGAGAATGGGCCGACTGATTCAAGCTGATAGAAGAGCAACTTTGACTGAAATAACCACTCGTTACAACCGAGGTATGCAGCAAAGCATTTGTGAAGCCACAACACGCACAACCTTGAGGCGGATGGGCTACAACAGCAGAAGACCCCACCGGGTACCACTCATCTCCACTACAAATAGGAAAAAGAGGCTACAATTTGCACGAGCTCACCAAAATTGGACAGTTGAAGACTGGAAAAATGTTGCCTGGTCTGATGAGTCTCGATTTCTGTTGAGACATTCAGATGGTTGTCATGGTTGGACAAAACTGGAAACAGTTGCAGGTTCTCAAAAGTGTTTATTAAGCTCAAAAGGGTCAGACAAACAGTTCAGAACAACGGAGGGCGGCGACTCAGGCTCGTGCAGGGACTTGATGGTCTGTGGTGCGCTGGTGCTGTGACGGTGATGAATCCCGATCCCGGTGCTGGAGTGCGGTGAGTCCAATGACAAAGAACAGGAACGGCAGGAAGACACGGCAGGCGAACAAAGACACGGCAACTCCACGGGAAACACAGACACGGCAAACACAGGACCTCAACAAACAATCCGACACTGGAACAGAGAATGGTGTGAGTATATATAGGGAATGGAAATGAATAGCAGCTGTGAACAGTGATTGATGATGATGATGATCAGCTGGAGCGCTGACAGACACGTGAGCGGGACAACGCCCACTCACACATAAACAACAACGACACGAGGCAAGAAGGAAACAATGCATTCAACAACCGTGACAGTACCCCCTCCTCTAGGAACGCCTCACGGCGTTCCCAGACTCCCTTACCTGTCGATTGTAATCATCGATAAGAGAGTGATCCAGGATGTCACGAGCCGGAACCCAACTTCTCTCCTCCGGACCGTAACCTTCCCAGTCCACCAGGTACTGGAATCCGCGTCCCCTCCGCCTAGAGTCCATAATGCGACGGACCGAATAGCAGAGATGGGACCAAGTCATACATATGCAAGTCTCAAGTAAGTCTCAAGTCTTAACCTTCAAGTCTCAAGTAAGTCCCAAGTATTTTTTTCTTGGGCAAGTCAAGTCAAGTCAAGTCACAGGCTATGTCAAGTCAAGTCAAGTCAAGTCCTGTAGTAGGTCAAGTCAAGTCCAAGTCAAGTCACCTTATTATTGTAATTTTACCTGCAGAATCTGATCTTAATAAAGTGAAAAGACAAGATATCAGTTACTGTCAATAAATTACAATAATTTGGATTTGCATTGTAAATACTCATGTTCAGTAAAATACATCATGGAATCAAGCAAAATTGTAACTTCATAAAATTATTTATTTTTCACTTCTGCCAACAGTGTTTAAAATGTAACAAAGTTTAATGTTGTACGTAAACTGTGTTTACAATAAGTGTATTGTGATTGTCAAAACATTTTAGTAACTAAACTGAATTGTATTCGGTTTAGTGACAACATGTTACAATGTTTACATGGTACAATTTCTGGTAAGCTACGCTTTTTTATTATTTCAATTCAATTCAATTATTGTGATCTGACTTAATATTGACTCATTTGGATAAATAGACTACACAAGATAGGCAGTAATTTTTCTCAAGAAAAAAACAACTCACCTAATGCTGTAAACATACAGAGAGATATAATAAGTTTTTTATTATAATAACAACTTTATTTAATGATAAGTAAAAATATAATAAATATGTAATATAGTACACATATTTAGCAAAATACTTTTTCTAGCCAACTAACGTGCTATAGCCTATATGGTCATCAAATGGCTTTCCTGAGGTAAATGTTATGTGACATAATTGTTCTCCAGCTGTTTTATTGACCCATTTGTTTGATTGATTGGTCGATATTATGTATGAGGAATATACATTTCGGTAAGTTCAGTTGTAGGCTACTGTATCTTTCAACATTGTTCATTCGTGTTTATTTACTAGCTAGAGATGATCGGTTCACGTGCCGCGCTAGGGATCTGCGTCACATTTACAAGCGCCAAAACTGTATTTATTGTTTGAATTTCGTAATAAAAATTACAGAACCTGAGAGCTGAGATTTTTTTATATCGTAACCTGCTCTTGTGTCACGATTTTTCTGTGCGTGAGAAAATGAATGAGAGCGTGTGAAAAGTCAGTGTCGCCGCCGCGTGTGTCTCACGGTGAATGCGTGAGAGTTGGCCGCGATGTTAATGGTGCATGTCTTGCAAAGCGCTGTTCGTCTTTTGCCATCTTGTGAATAATTCTCGAAGCCGAAAGCGATGACCCTCAGTACCCCTCCGGCTGACATGTTGATGTGATATCTGATCTAAGTGGGCGTGGTGTGCAAGGTACGAGAGGGCGCGACTGATGATAGTGTAGTGATCCAGTCATGACAACGATATTCTCAGCCTGCGCTCCAGCTGGGTAATCAACTTTATCGGCCTTGGCCTTGATGCGCGCCCGCACACGGAGGAGAGTCTCACGGGCTCTTGTCCATGTGCGGTGACACCTCTGGACAAAGGCGTGAGCGGAGGGGACCGCGACTTCGGATTCCAGACTGGAAAAGACCGGTGGCTGGTATCCTATACTACACTCAAAAGGAGATAGGCCCGTAGCTGACACTGGCAACGAATTGTGGGCGTACTCCACCATAGGCAGTTGCTGACTCCAGGAGGAAGGATTCCTGGCAGCCGTACATCGCAAGGTTCTCTCCAGGTCTTGGTTGGCTCTCTCAGTTTGACCATTGCTCTGAGGGTGAAACCCGGAAGACAGACTGACCGTCGCCCCCAGTAACTTACAAAACTCTCGCCAAAATTTGGACACAAATTGGGGACCCCTGTCGGAAACCACGTCTGTCGGGAGGCCATGTAACCGAAAGACGTGATTAACGACTGCAACCGCTGTCTCCTTGGCTGAGGGTAATTTGGGCAAGGGAACAAAGTGGGCTGCCTTCGAGAATCGGTCCACCACGGTTAAAACTACCGTGTTACCCTGGGAGGGTGGGAGGGCGGTAACAAAATCTAGAGCGATATGGGACCAGGGTCTCGAAGGCACCGACAGCGGTTGGAGTAACCCATCTGGGGGTCGATTAGACGACTTACCAATAGCACAAACTGAGCAAGCCAAAACAAAATCGTGAACGTCGCGAGCCATAAGCGGCCACCAGAATCGTTGTTTGACCAAATAGAGGGTGCGACTAACTCCTGGATGACAGGCTAGACTAGAACAATGGCCCCACCGAATAACGTCTGGACGTAGTTCCTCCGGCACAAATAAGCGGTTCGGTGGGCACCGGATCGGAGGCGTTACCCCTTCTAGAGCCTTCTTGACTCTCGATTCGACCTCCCAAGTGAGCGTAGAGATAATTAGGGTCTCAGGAAAAATACGCTCGGGAGTAGGTGCGTGTTCGGATCGATCAAAAATACGCGACAAAGAATCGGGTTTGATGTTTTTGGAACCCGGACGATACGAGAGGGTAAAATCAAAACGGCCGAAAAAAAGTGCCCACCGCGCCTGCCTGGAGTTCAACCTTTTAGCGGATCTAATGTACTCCAGATTCTTATGATCCGTCCAGACGATAAAGGGTACCCCGGACCCCTCTAACCAATGACGCCATTCTTCCAAGGCTAACTTGACCGCCAACAACTCCCTGTTGCCAATGTCGTAATTTCGTTCAGCTGGTGATAAGCGATGGGATAAAAACGCGCATGGATGCATCTTGTTGTCTGAGGGTGAGCGTTGTGAAAGAACTGCGCCTACCCCCACCTCTGACGCGTCGACCTCCACCACAAACTGACGTGAGGAATCAGGGGCGATTAAGATGGGAGCCGAAACAAAGCGGCTCTTGAGGTTGGAAAAAGCAGTCTCGGCTGCTTCCGACCACCTGAACGCAGTTCTGGGGGAGGTCAAGGCAGTCAGAGGTGCGGCTAGTTGGCTAAAGTTGCGAATAAAACGCCGGTAGAAATTGGCGAACCCCAGAAACCTCTGTAGGGCCTTACGGGAATCTGGGTTTGGCCACTCTACCACAGCCTTAACTTTGTCAGGATCCATACGCATACCCTCAGCCGACACGATGTGTCCTAAGAAAGGAACCGACTGTGCATGAAAAGCGCATTTCTCCGCCTTGACAAAAAGCCCATTCTCTAGCAACCTCTGGAGTACTCGTCGGACGTGCTGCACGTGTTCCTGGAGAGACGAGGAAAAAATCAGAATGTCATCCAGGTAAACATAAATAAACTGATCGATCATGTCTCGCAGCACGTCATTGACGAGTGCCTGGAAGACTGCGGGACTGTTGGACAAACCGAAGGGCATGACCAAGTATTCAAAGTGCCCCCTAGGGGTGTTAAAGGCAGTCTTCCATTCATCCCCCTTCCTGATACGGACCAAATGATAAGCATTACGTAAGTCCAGCTTTGTGAAGATGGATGCTCCCTGCAACCTCTCGAAGGCTGAAGACATCAGCGGCAAAGGATAAGTATTCTTTACCGTGATGTTGTTCAGCCCCCGGTAATCAATACAAGGTCACAGCGATCCATCCTTCTTCCCCACAAAAAAGAACCCCGCCCCCGCTGGAGATGAGGAAGGTTGGATGAACCCGGATGCTAGAGAATCAGAAATATATTTCTCCATAGCCTCCCTCCCTCGGAACCGAGAGTGAATAAATCTTGCCCTTAGGCGGAGACTTACCTGACAGTAAATCTATAGCACAGTCGTAGGGACGGTGCGGAGGGAGAGAAGCAGCCCTTGACTTACTGAACACTTCCCTCAGGTCACGGTACTCCGCGGGCACGTTTGATAAATCCACTGCTTCCTCCTGCAACACAGGAACAGAGACAACAGAACAGGCAGACACAAGACAAGAACTATGACATTCAGCGCTCCAGGCTGATATGGTTCTCTGTTTCCAGTCAATGCGGGGGTTGTGTTGATGGAGCCAGGGGTGACCCAAGACAATGGGGGTGTGATGGGAGTCCGTGATGTAGAATGATATTGTCTCTGCATGGTTCCCTGAGGTGATGAGTGTAATGTTCTCGGTGGCCTGGGAGATGGTTGGTAGTGACTGTCCATTGAGTGCATGTACAGTGATTCTCTGGGGAAGTGTTCTGAGTGGGACTTGAAACTGTAGTGCAAAGGTGCGATCCATAAAATTACCTTCGGCCCCAGAGTCCACCAGTGCGGTGCAGTGATGATCGTGGACAGACCATCTAAGTCTTCCCGGGAGGATGGTGGATGTAGATGAGGACTTTTCGGCGGAGATCCCACCCGATAGTAGCCTCATACTTACTATCGGGCTTGACCTTTTACCGGGCAGTTGTTAGCAAAGTGTCCCGCTCCCCCGCAGTACAGGCAAAGGCCAAGGGATCTCCGCCTCTCCCTTTCCTCCCGGGAAAGTCGAGCTCGACCCACCTGCATGGGCTCGGGATCGGAGGGACCGGCCGCGTCCATGCCACTGGACCACTGATGTTCCACCCCCCCACGAGGCAGGCTGGGTGGAGCGCGTGGTCCGACCCGGGCTAGTCGGGCGTCCACCCTCAGCGCCAGATCGATGAGTCCATTCAGTGAGGGGGTCCAGGGCGTAGATCTCCCTCTGGACGCGGTCGGCCAGCCCATGCAGGAACCTATCCTACTGCGCTTCCTCGTTCCAGCGACACTCGGCCGCCAGGGTCTTGAACTCAATGGCATAATCTGAAACAGATCGTTCTCCCTGGCGTAGATCAGACAAGACCCTGGCAGCCTCTCTTCCCGCGACCGCGCGGTCGAAAACTCTTCTCATCTCCGAAGAGAGCGCCTGGAACGAGGAACAGCATGGTTCTTGGTTCTCCCACACCGCCGTCCCCCATAGTGCCGCTCTCCCAGTCAGTAGAGTGAGTACGAATGCCACCTTCGTCTCCTCTCTCTCAAATGTCCGGGGCTGGAGTGCAAAATGCATGCCGCATCGAGTCAAAAACGGCCGGCAAAAGTTAGGCTCACCAGAGTATGGCTCAGGAGTCGGAAGGCGAGGTTCCGACTGGGAGGCGGGCATCGGTGGTGTGGGAGGGACGGGCGGTGCGGCTGGCGCAGCGGGAGGTTGCAGCTGTTGAAAACGCTGGGTCAGCTCGGACACCTGCGTGACGAGAGCCTGAATCGCGCGCGCCGCTTCCCCTTGATGACGGTCCTGAGCGTCCATCCTTTGAATACTTGCACGAACAAAGTCATCCATTGTTGCGGCGGCGGCACCTGCTGCTTCCATGGATTGGTCGGATTGTTCTGTCATGGTTGGACAAAACTGGAAACAGTTGCAGGTTCTCAAAAGTGTTTATTAAGCTCAAAAGGGTCAGACAAACAGTTCAGAACAACGGAGGGCGGCGACTCAGGCTCGTGCAGGGACTTGATGGTCTGTGGTGCGCTGGTGCTGTGACGGTGATGAATCCCGATCCCGGTGCTGGAGTGCGGTGAGTCCAATGACAAAGAACAGGAACGGCAGGAAGACACGGCAGGCGAACAAAGACACGGCAACTCCACGGGAAACACAGACACGGCAAACACAGGACCTCAACAAACAATCCGACACTGGAACAGAGAATGGTGTGAGTCTATATAGGGAATGGAAATGAATAGCAGCTGTGAACAGTGATTGATGATGATGATGATCAGCTGGAGCGCTGACAGACACGTGAGCGGGACAACGCCCACTCACACATAAACAACAACGACACGAGGCAAGAAGGAAACAATGCATTCAACAACCGTGACAATGGTAGAGTCAGAATTTGGCGTAAACAGAATGAGAACATGGATCCATCATGCCTTGTTACCACTGTGCAGGCTGGTGGTGGTGGTGTAATGGTGTGGGGGATGTTTTCTTGGCACACTTTAGGCCCCTTAGTGCCAATTGGGCATCGTTTAAATGCCACGGCCTACCTGAGCATTGTTTCTGACCATGTCCATCCCTTTATGGCCACCATGTACCCATCCTCTGATGGCTACTTCCAGCAGGATAATGCACCATGTCACAAAGCTCGAATCATTTCAAATTGGTTTCTTGAACATGACAATGAGTTCACTGTACTAAAATGGCCCCCACAGTCACCAGATCTCAACCCAATAGAGCATCTTTGGGATGTGGTGGAACGGGAGCTTCGTGCCCTGGATGTGCTTCCCACAAATCTCCATCAACTGCAAAATGCTATCCTATCAATATGGGCCAACATTTCTAAAGAATGCTTTCAGCACCTTGTTGAATCAATGCCACGTAGAATTAAGGCAGTTCTGAAGGCGAAAGGGGGTCAAACACAGTATTAGTATGGTGTTCCTAATAATCCTTTAGGTGAGTGTATATAGAGAATATGGCATGTGCTAATTTGCATCTCAGGTCCCTAGAAAGGCTCTGGTTGACACTTTTAACTAATATAATATAACCATACATATATATATATATATATATATATATATATATATATATATATGTTTTTGAATACTCGTGCACAGTCACTCATTTCATAGGCTACATTAACTAACATGTAGTCTACAAACGTTTACATACGTATTCGTGAGTAACACGTTTCTAATTGTTGAAAATTCGTAGCAATTCTGAAATTCAGTTTAAAAGTTAATTTCTTGACCAAAAATGCAATGAAGCTTACCTCTTTTCAGTGTCTTCATCACGTTGCGTTTCAGAAAATCTTCACCCACTAACACAATAAACAAGTGTTTATATTAATTAATGTTAAAACGTCAAAATCTAATATTTTACTAAGTTTATAGAAAGTTACGCTTACCTTTTCACCATCTTCACATGTGCTTCACAAAATGGCTCCAATTTTTGTCTGGAAAGGCATCACGGGAAACTGCATATCACGTGGCTCGTATAGTTACTTAAAATGTTATGCCAGATTGACTTAATTTTGACGCAATTGTTATAGTAGTTGATTTGACTTGTGTTTTTTCATTTTATTTATGCATACATTTAAGTTCACCTGGTAACTTATATTTTTGTGTTACACACACTATATATGTTAAGTAGAGGTTGAAAAGTTATGAATACTGCGTTTTTTGTGTTTAATCTAATTACTTTTATAAGTAATGGTTGTTCAGCCAACGAAGCGTTTTTTAGAGTGTACATGCATATACACACCTAAGAGAAGCAAGTATTAGAAAATAGTAGAAGAAATGCTCATAATAAAGCAGGATATTGTACAGTAGTGTGCATATGAAAAATGTCAGCCTTATTTCTATGGCGCTTTACACAACGCAGATTCACAGTGATAAACCGGAAAATAATGATCAATGATGCGAACCGAGTTCAGTTCTCTACAGAAGAGTCATTATTCAGCCGATTCACTTCAAGACACCAACATTCTTTTCAACAAGCTTTTCCTCGCGTCCGTGGAGCTGATAATAGCGTCGCTCGCACCAGGAGCGGATCGGCTTTCCCTCTTTGTTTTATAGGCATTTCATGCGAACCCAGATCTCGCTGATGCTATCGCACACTAAAGCGGAGGGAGAGAGGCTTTTTGGCCCTTGGGTTCAAACCAACACCTGCCATAAAATACTTACTTTTACAATCTGGAATGGGTGGAAAGCTGCGCTGGGAATCTTTCATGTGAATTCCATGTTGATTTTGCAGCAGCGACGGCTCAGAGATTATGCTCATCTGTTTGCTATTGCCTGCTTGATCTACAGAGTTTTTCTCTGAATGCAAAACAATATTTTTGCAGACAGCATCGCGTCCGTGTTCCTTTATTCCTTTAGATCCGCTCGATTCCCAGTGTCCTCAAACAACAGATCTGTTTGCTTCGAACAGTCTCGCTTCATTTATCAGCAAACAAAACATGGCAAATAAACTCAATGGGGCCGAGGACAGAAATATTCAAAGCTGGTCAATAACCACCGAGATATTGTTAGAAAAACTAAAACCTTGACTTCCTAATTATGTGTACTTGTTTTATATCATTATTTTATTTTGGTCTGGTTAATTTCATGGCATCTGTTTGTATAGTTAATTTAATCTGTGATGTATGTTTCTGACACAGCTGAAACCTATAATAAAATGTTAGAACGAAAACATGAAAAAGGGAAATAGGATCTGCCAAGAACTGCAGAGTTCTGATACGATCAGCGTAAAATAAAAACAAAACATCTCATTAGGCAACAGGTGGAATGTGCATGAAATCACTCGTGTGTAAATGATGGATGAAGCATTTCTCCTAATATTATCACACCCTCATGTTCACAAACACGACTGAATGAAATCAGATCAGTTCTGATGGCTGTGGTTCTGGTTCCTCCCGAGGGTCTTCTTTAAGAATATGCTTTGGGGTTGAAAACATAATTCGGGCATCGTTACATTAGTTGCAGGGTGTTTCGCACATATGGCAGCGTTCTCTGCATTGGACATTGGTGGTTGATTTTGTTGTAAGCTTTGAAATATTCGTGCCCACAGCCAAGAGTTGTTCACCTATCTGGAATGTACAGTTGAAGTTGGTTTGCAGCTAATATAAATACACTGGTTCATACACAAAAACACATAGCAGATCACTCTCATAAACGCAGTCACCGACGGGCCAGAGAACATGAGCTCACCGCGCTCAAATGACGACGATAGTGTGATTATAATTCAGATTTTTGTCATGGTTTCAGCATTTTAAGTGGGCAAGAGTGTTGTGCTGAATATTTGCTTGGCTGTGATATATAGCAATTCTACAAACATAAAGTTGATATTCAGTCACTTATGATTCAGACAAACTTTAGCCTGTTAGTCCGTACCAAAATGACTTCTAAAGTTTGTTAATTAGTCTTTTGTCGATTGTTTTCCAGTTAAAATCCTTAAAACAAGATAAATATGTTTCATAAGAAAGTAAAACTCGATTTATTTATTTTTTGAGAATTTATCTTTGGTCTCAGTGGACTGGCAGAACTGATTCCAGGGCTGGACACACAGAACGGGATGTTGTGGTTAACACGCGAGTCTAGAGACACGTTATTTAAAAGTTGAACTTGAGCGCCGGGTCTTTAGAAAGCCATGCTGGAAAGCCACACCATCATGCTGACACACATGCAATTCTAAACATGCAATAAACATTAATTTAACAACATTTAATGTAACACAAAACCTTAATGTGCATAACTGATTAGAAAAAGCTAAGAAAAACTATGAAGAAACAGTTATTTCAACAAAAATGCATCAAATGTGAAGTGCCTCGCAGGGAACTGTGGGAATGTCAATTTACGGTTTTTCACTGTAAATTATACAATGACTTGTTCTTTTTCACTTCCTAAAATGTTACATTTAATGGTGTTTTAAAGTAAAATTACATTAAATGTACAGTTAGATCTATTACAGTTATTCAGTCTTTTACCGTTAAAATCACAATCTTTTTCATGTAAAAGTAGCGCAGTGGAATGGATAAAGCGTGCTGTGAGTGAACAGCCCTATAAAAAGTATATTTTTTTGCGATGCATATTTTATCCCTGTCGACAAAAATCACGCCAAAAGAAGCCAAAGCGACAGCCATGAACAGGCTAAACGTATTTGTCTCTGTGTTGTTATCGAAGTAAAGGAGCAGATCTGACTGGCAGTTTCATGCTAATTAATGCCATAAATACTCCCTCTAAACCTTTAAAGAGGTTTGCAAAACCTAGAGAAGTGTGTCCTGAAACACGAGACGCATTAGACCCGTGCGCTAATATATTTCCATGAATCCCTGAGGACAAACCCAGTGTTTACAGTAGTTACTGTGGCACATTGGTTACTTTAACCCACTCTGTGATCTAATACAACTGTTTTAAGGCTAACATTTACATCCACGCGAACACTATCAAATAGCCTAATTCCTTCAGTGTTTACAGCTGATGATAAGAGCTTTCTGCTATATAATATCCTCGATCCTGAGCGGTGAAACCGGAAAAGATGAGGTCATCACATCCAGGGCTCTATTTATAGACGTTTAACGGCTGCATATTAAACAAAGCACTCAAGAAATTCAATTAAGAGAGCACTCGACCACAGTGACCTGAAGACAACCCGCGAGGTTATTCAGAAACACTCGCATGCGCTGCAGGGATGAGTGCAGTTTAAAGCTCGGATTTTGGGGCGGCAAAGATTAATGGACAGTTTCTTTTTCCAGGTGTTTTATTGTGGATACAAGAGATTTGCGTTGTGAATTTTACCAAGGGAGAAATCCTCTCCTTGGAAATGAAAACAGTAACACAATATACAGCCTTTATCCAGCTCAGCTGAGAGATGAACTAGCCAGCAGGGTTATTATAGTCAACTGAAACTCAACCAAAACCAAAAAAAATAATTGAAATAAAATCAATGCTAACAGAAATAAAATAAAACATATATAAAAGCTCGCCAAGACAACAAAAATCTTATGCTTGTGGTCAAAAGTTTGGAATAAATAAGATTTTTTATGTTTTTGAAAGAGTCTCTTCTGCTCATCAAAGCTGCGTTTATTTGATCAAAAATACAGTAAAAACAGTGAAATGTTATTATTATGTTAATCAGCTGTTTTCTATGTGAATATATAGTAAAGTGTCATTTATTCCTGTGATCAAAGCTGAATTTTCAGCATCATTACAATGATTTGATGCTCAAGAAACATTTATGATTATTATCAGTGTTGAAAACAGTTGTGCTGCTGCAGATTTCAGGGGAAACCGTGATACATTTAATTTGTAGGATTCTTTGATGAATGGAAAGTTCAAAAGAACAGCATTTATGTGAAACAATCTTTTGTAACATTATAATTGTCTTTACTGTCACTTTTGATCAATTTAAAGGTGCTCTAAGTGATGTCACGCGTTTTTTAGGCCAAAACATTTTTTGTCACACACAGCAAACATCTCCTCACTATCCGCTCGCTGCCTGTCCCCTGAACACACTGTAAAGACACGCGGTCTCTCTAGATACCACAGGCTCCACAAACGGCAACAAAATCAAACTGGGCTCACCCGCACCACAAAACACAACAAACAGTGTTCCAGCCGTTCCAGCCAATCACTGGCAAGAAGTATTTGAGGGTGGGGTTTGGGGGGTTAGTGCGCGTGCACATGAAGGGGGTGTGTGGAGGAGAGAGAAGCATGAAGAGGGAAGTTTGAATTATGGCCGACACACGACCAAATAGACGACTTTCCGATTAACAAATTGCAAAGAAGAGGGACAAGGATAAGGAACGCGCGAAGTACCGAATTTACATCGGAAAAACCTTTGAAAGGTGGCGAGAACTCGGCCGGCAGAAGGGCTTCCAATCCCACATTCAGTTGCTCTGTTTTTGCAGAACAGGTAAATCCATCTTTCTTTCTAAACTGACGTTCATGTTCGCCAAACCAACACAAGAATGTAATTAGCTAGAACTATGCAGTCAGCGTTAACTTTGGTGAATACAACATATATGTTTCTAGCAGCTAGCGATCAATCTCTATTGTAAATGATCAAGCAAATTCAAGACAATTTGTGTGAATGATTGTTTTCACCCACTGTTTGTTATGAATTTGAATGTTCATTTATAGGCTGTTGACAACTTTGACTAAATTTGTTTACGACGCCACCGTTGTTTATGCTCACTGGGAAACGCAAAGCTAACGATATCTTGCTATTATTGCATCCTTGTATGGGAGCTATAACGATTTTAAGAAAATGTTTCTCTTTTTCTGCATTCTGTTCTGCAATATATAAAAGCATTTATCTAACTTGGTGACATTACACATTGAATGAAGTATCAGTAAAACTTAACTTTGTTTGTAGTGACTACTTTGACTTTCCTTTATGCCGGAAGGGAGGGGAGGAGGGAGGAGACGGGATGATGAGGAGGGAGGGTCTAGCTAGCCTCCGTTTTGTTTGACAACAATTCGAATGTCAACAAGAAGTAACGTCTCCCGGGATCGCTTAGAGCACCTTTAATGTGTCCTTGATGAATAAGACTACTTGAATACATAAAACTTTTAAGTGGTATTAACGTTTTAAGGCAGTAGAGCTAGAGAGACGTGACCGAGGAGGGGCTGGCGAGGGAAACACCGGGTGGAGCCGATGGAGAGACGAGCCATGATGGATCCAGGCTAACTGAGGAAGGTGGAGATGTGGAAGGTGGAGACCCAGGCAGAGCTGAGGGGACGGAGACCCAAGCGGAGCTGAGGAAGGTGGAGACCCAGGCGGAGCTGAGGAAGGTGGAGACCCAGGCGGAGCTGAGGAAGGTGGAGACCCAGGTGGAGCTGAGGGGACGGAGACCCAGGTGGAGCTGAGGGGACGGAGACCCAGGCAGAGCTGAGGGGACGGAGACCCAGGCGAAGCTGAGGGGATGGAGACCCAGGTGGAGCTGAGGAAAGTGGAGACCCAGGTGGAGCTGAGGGGGCGCAGACCCAGGCAGAGCTGAGGAAGGTGGAGACCCAGGAGAAGCTGATGGGACGGAGACCCAGGCGGAGCTGAGGAAGGTGGAGACCCAGGCGGAGCTGAGGGGACAGAGACCCAGGCGGAGCTGAGGAAAGTGGAGACCCAGGTGAAGCTGAGGAAGGTGGAGACCCAGGCGGAGCTGAGGGGATGTAGACCCAGGCAGAGCTGAGGAAGGTGGAGACCCAGGCGGAGCTGAGGAAAGTGGAGATCCAGGTGGAGCTGAGGAAAGTGGAGACCCAGGTGGAGCTGAGGAGGGTGGAGACCCAGGCGGAGCTGAGGAAAGTGGAGACCCAGGCAGAGCTGAGGAAAGTGGAGACCCAGGCGGAGCTGAGGAAGGTGGAGACCCAGGCGAAGCTGAGGGGACGGAGACTCAGGCGGAGCTGAGGAAGGTGGAGACCCAGGTGAAGCTGAGGGGACGGAGACCCAGGCGGAGCTGAGAAAAGTGGAGACTAGGGTTGGGCGGTATTACGGTAATATCGGATACCGCGGGATCTTAAAATAGCACCGGTATCAGTTTCAATACCGTCATTACCGGCACTTATATAGCCTATAATATATAATTTATTTATTGCCTAAAAAATGCTTATGTGTGGTTGCAGTTTGGCAATATTTCTGGTTCCAACCGAATGAGAAGGGAGAGGCGGTAAATACTGACGAGGCAATTTGTAAATTGTGCAATAAAAAGGTGACCGCGAGAGATGTAAACACCTCTAACCTAATGTCGCATCTCCGAAACAACCGCCCACTCACTGCTGCCAGGATACATAAGCGCATTAAGTTTCGTATTTGTTAAAATATTATAATGTTATTTTTTCCATCTTTGTTGATTATGAAAAGTGAACAGCACAAATAAGATGGGATGCATCGGGAGTCAGACGATTTGACCACTTCAATAAATTTAGTTTTGTAAAAGGCCTCTTTAAAACGAATTTCGTTTTGTATAAATTGTATCTAAATTTTTATAAAGTTTTCATCAACCAAAATTGCCTGGATTTAATATAATCATGACATGATGGGCATGCCGCTGTCACTTGCATTGAAATCTCATAAAAAAGGCTATGCCTCACAGACATGACAAATAAATAAAGCTTGAAATTTTTTTAAACGAAACAATTAAAAACGAAAGAAATAGGCAACTCACTGATTAGGCTAAGTAATCCATGATGTGCATTTCTCTCGTTCATACGGAGATGCGATCGTCAATTTCAGTAAACGAAACCATTCAAAACGAAAAGAAATATAGTCTGATTAATCAATGGTGTGCATTTCTCTCTAGGCGCGTTCATACAGAGATGGCGATCGTCAGTTTCTTTAAACGAAACAATTCAAAACGAAAGAAATAGGCTACTACTCACTGATTAGGCTAAGTAGCCTAATCCACGATGTGCATTTCTCTCTAGGCGCGCGTTATACGGAGATGCGATCGTCAATTTCAGTAAACGAAACCATTCAAAAACGAAAATAAATAGACTAGCCTACTCTCTGTAATCCATGATGTGCATTTCTCTCTATAGCGTTCAGATGCCGATCGTCAATTTCTTTAAACGAAACAATTCAAAACGAAAAGAAAAAGGCCACTCTCTGATTGTGTAATGATGTGCATTTCTCTCTATAGGCGCGTTCACTACAGAGATGCGATCGTCAACTTCCATCTTTGCAGAAAAGTTTTATTAATAAAAATCAATGGACACGCGTCACCGGATTACAAAGGCACTTCTTGCTTGTTGCACGCACACAGATATTATGTTGAATAATGGTGGGCTCCGCTCATAATAACAGTTAATGCCGTCGGCCTGACTCAGACACAGCGTGCAGGGGTTGGGGTTGGGCTTGATTTTTTTGTTGTTGTTTTTTTGTCCGATCTGGCATTCAGTTTCTGAACGGTGTAGGCACAAGCCAACAGTTTGGTGACGCCGTCTGAGCCCATTATGTCATAATTTTTAATTAGTCACGGTAATACCGTATACCCCGGTAAAATAGGGAGGCGGTTTGACGGTTTCAAAATTCGAATACCGCCCAAGCCTAGTGGAGACCCATGCGGAGCTGAGGGGACAGAGACCCAGGCGGAGCTGAGGAAAGTGGAGACCCAGGCGAAGCTGAGGGGACGGAGATCCAGGTGGAGCTGAGGAAAGTGGAGACCCAGGTGTATCTGAAGGGACGGAGACCCAGGCGGAGCTGAGGAAGGTGGAGACCCAGGCGAAGCTGAGGGGACGGAGATCCAGGTGGAGCTGAGGAAAGTGGAGACCCAGGTGTATCTGAAGGGACGGAGACCCAGGCTGCAACTGTATGTGTCTGAGGTGGAGGCATAGGCTTGGCAGACCTGGGCTGAGTTGGTGTGACTGAGAATGATTGTGATCAGGTGCAGCTGAGGGGACGGAGACCCAGGTGGAGCTGAGGAAGGTGGAGACCTAGGCAGAGCTGAGGGGACGGAGACCCAGGCGGAGCTGAGGAAAGTGGAGACCCAGGTGTATCTGAAGGGACGGAGACCCAGGCGGAGCTGAGGAAAGTGGAGACCCAGGCGAAGCTGAGGGGACGGAGATCCAGGTGGAGCTGAGGAAAGTGGAGACCCAGGTGTATCTGAAGGGACGGAGACCCAGGCGGAGCTGAGGGGATGGAGACCCAGGCTGCAACTGTATGTGTCTGAGGTGGAGGCATGGGCTTGGCAGACCTGGGCTGAGTTGGTGTGACTGAGAATGATTGTGATCAGGTGCAGCTGAGGGGACGGAGACCCAGGTGGAGCTGAGGAAGGTGGAGACCTAGGCAGAGCTGAGGGGACGGAGACCCAGGCGGAGCTGAGGAAAGTGGAGACCCAGGTGGAGCTGAGGGGACGGAGACCCAGGCGGAGCTGAGGAAGGTGGAGACCCAGGCGGAGCTGAGGAAGGTGGAGACCCAGCCGGAGCTGAGGAAGGTGGAGACCCAGCCGGAGCTGAGGAAGGTGGAGACCCAGCCGGAGCTGAGGGGACGGAGACCCAGGTGGAGCTGAGGAAGGTGGAGACCCAGGCGGAGCTGAGGAAGGTGGAGACCCAGACAGAGCTGAGGAAGGTGGAGACCCAGACGGAGCTGAGGGGACGGAGACCCAGGCGAAGCTGAGGGGACGGAGACCCAGGCGGAGCTGAGGAAGGTGGAGACCCAGGCGGAGCTGAGGAAGGTGGAGACCCAGGCTGAGCTGAGGAAGGTGGAGACCCAGGCGGAGCTGAGGAAGGTGGAGACCCAGGCTGAGCTGAGGAAGGTGGAGACCCAGGCGGAGCTGAGGAAGGTGGAGACCCAAGCGCAGCTGAGGAAGGTGGAGACCCAGGCGCAGCTGAGGAAGGTGGAGACCCAGGCGGAGCTGAGGAAGGTAGAGAGCCAGGCGGAGCTGAGGAAGGTGGAGACCCATGCGGAGCTGAGGGGACGGAGACCCAGGCGGAGCTGAGGAAGGTGGAGACCCATGCGGAGCTGAGGGGACGGAGACCCAGGCGGAGCTGAGGAAAGTGGAGACCCAGGTGGAGCTGAAGGGACGGAGACCCAGGCAGAGCTGAGGGGACGGAGACCCAGGCGGAGCTGAGGAAGGTGGAGACCCAGGCGGAGCTGAGGAAGGTGGAGACCCAGGCAGAGCTGAGGGGACGGAGACCCAGGCGGAGCTGAGGGGATGGAGACCCAGGCTGCAGCCGTATGTGTCTGAGGTGGAGGCATGGGCTTGGCAGACCTGGGCTGAGTTGGTGTGACTGAGGATGATTGTGATCAGGTGGAGCCTGAGGGATGACAGACTATGGTGGAGCAAGAGGAGACTTAGTGCTGGACGATGAAGGAGACTTGAGGCTGGGCAGAACCAATGGCAAGGATGAGGACTTGGAACTGGGCTGAACCAGCAGAGATGAAGACATTTTGGAACTGACTTGAGGCAGATGATGTCTGGAGATCCGCATATTACCAAAACACAGTCCATATATGTGACCCTGGATCACAAAACCAGTCATGGGTTTATTTGTGGCAATAGCCAACAATAACTGAATGGGTCAAAATCATCGATTTTTCTTTTATGCCAAGAATCATTAGGATATTAAATAAAGATCATGTTCCATGAAGATATTTTGTAAATTTCCTACCGTAAATATATAAAACATTTATTTTTGTGAGTGAATGCAGCACAATCTCGAACATAAATGGACAACTTTAAAGGAGATTTTCTCAATGTTTCGATTGTTTTGCACCCTCAGATTCCAGATTTTCAATAGTTGTATCTCAGCCAAATATTGTTCTATCCTAACAAACCATACATCAATTGAAAGCTTGTTTATTCAGCTTTCAGATGACATATACATCATATACATGTGACTGGTTTTGTGGTCCAGGGTCACATACACAGTGATATTCGAGGACCTTCCATGGGCAGGCGTGCCCTTGACAGCATCACTTCTGCTGTTTTCTTCCCAGTGTGTGTGACTTCATCTTGCTCTTTTTGCGTCCTCTGTGCTTGTTGTGCGCTCACACACACACAGTTCCCAGTGTACTGTGACCGTTTCAGCATGATTGAGACCCGGCCAAATTTGTAAATGCTTACCGAAGCCATAGACTCTAATTTGCTTCTTTTCCAAATAAAAATAAACAGAGACATTCTTGGTCATTTCTTTATGCTCTTTATTTGAGATTGATTCTGTGTTCCTGCTAAACGTATCCTGAACGCGAAGCAGCCTTTTTAGGTGAAATCCTCCAGTTTCCAGGTTATCAGAAAGCGTTCAGTACTTTGGTGAGCTTCTAACCTCCAGTTTCTGACTGCTGATAGATATTTCTAGAGTTCGCACTCAGGCCCAGATCATTTATTTTGAATTCCAGCCATTTTCAAACATCTGTATGATCCGAAAGTGAAATAAAAGAATTAATTTGCAACCCAGGTATGTATGAGAGTCATAGCGAAGGTAAGTTGGAACCACATGTTAATTTGAACGGAAAGCATCTGGAGATGATGAGGCTTGCCTGTTGATGATAGGAATGCATTGAACACGGGCAGCGCGAAACACACTCGTTTAAAGAAAACAAAAGCACACTAATGTGTTGCAGCTTTGCATCAACAGGCACCCTGAATAACAGCACAACACTTTAAGACTTTATTGCCCAGCGTTTTAATTCATCTCGCTGCCAGCTCAGAGACTCTCAAAACAATAAGGGACTTTATTATTCAATAAAGGAGCAATATAATCCACTTTACAATTTCCTTCCCAACCAGAGAACATGCGTTATTTGCGTGATTTTACTTGCGCTGTTATTCTCCAGGCATCACTGTTGGTGGTGGTCCTGCTTTAATAAATCCAGCGGGAAGGTTTCGTTTCAATAGGAGCCAGAAGGCCTGCATTAATAGATGAATAATTGGTAATGCTTCATTTGAAGCCCTCTCTCACACAGGCCATGAAGCGCTACACAACGTCCTGACGAAGCGTGTCACGTGAAGTGCTGATGATGCCAGCGCTAAAAATGACCTGAAACGCCATCACACTGATTTAGCTGTTGGTAACCGCAAACTATTTATTGATAAAGGAAATAACGTTGAACTTTTGGATATGAATTCTGGTATAAAAAAAATACTATACAATACTATATAATACAATATATATATAAAAATGTATTTATATATATATATATATTTTTTTTTTTAGTTTTTTTAAATATATTAGGAGGATTTGTTGTTGGTAAATTTGTTGGTATATATGTATTAACCCTTTTGACCTTGTTTCCAAATAAAAATTGTAATTGCAACTTTCTGCCTCACAATTCTGACTTTTTTCTCTCAATTCTGACTTTTTTTAACAATTCTGACTTTTTTCTCACAATTATGACTTTTTTTAACAATTATGACTTTTTTCTTTCACAATTATGGCATTTTTTCTTGCACTTCAGACTTTTATCCTCACAATTATGACTTTTTTTAACAATTATGACTTTTTAACAATTCTGACTTTTTTTCTCACAATTCTGACTTTTTTTCTAACAATTCTGACTTTTTTTTCACAATTATGACATTTTTCTTTCACAATTAGGGCTTTTTTGTTGCACTTCAGACTTTTATCCTCACAATTCTGACTTTTTTTAACAATTCTGACTTTTGTAACAATTCTGACTTTTTTTCTCACAATTCTGACTTTTTTTAACAATTCTGACTTTTTTAACAATTCTGACTTTTGTAATAATTCTGACTTTTTTTCTCACAATTCTGACTCTTTTTTTTCTAACAATTCTTACTTTTTTCTCACAATTATGACTTTTTTCTTGCACTTCAGACTTTTATCCTCACAATTCAGACTTTTTTCTCGCAATTCTGAGTTTATATCAGAACTAGTTGCAATATTTTTTATTATTATTTATTCTGTAGTGAAAACAAGCTTCTACAGAAAGCAGTTAGAGTTTAAAGGTTAAAGTTTTCCATTTTACCCACATTCACTAAAAATTCATATACATATATTAATGAAAGGTGTACAAAAAGACTAAAGTCTCTCTTAAGAAAAATATGTGATTAATAAAAAAAAAAAAAAAATTTTTTTTAAATATTGACTAAGCAAGAAAATGTGTGTGAAAAGAGATGCTAGAGAGCTCTAGGGAAAGGGTGACATATTTCGTTTATATTTATTGTACGTTCATATAAGTTTGGCTCTCCGTTTTCTGCAGCCATAATTAGATGAATAATGTACTTTATCATATCCGTTGGCTTTCCTTTTATCTTCTTTCAATACTTATTCATTTATTGTAACCTAAACGAATATGCTTCAGATTGGCTTTAAATGTCCGTTGTCATGATAGGATGATATTAATAATCTGTCACATGTACAGGATCCGATCTATATGTGAGTGTCTCGGCTCCGCTCATGCTCTCATTAGATCTGCAGGTTGTGTGTTCGCTGAGCTGGATGTGGTATTCATTAAAGCGTAATGCGGTGAATCAATCAAACGCTGCCTTACATTTCTTTTGAAAGCTGCCTATCCCAAAAGCCAAAGAAAACACGGGAGATGGGGTCATATTTTTAAAGGTTTCCACTGACATACCAGCAGCTATGGGAATCAGCTAAAATACAAACAACAAAATACCGCTGTTATATTGAATTTTTTGCAAGAGCCAAGATCTATCAGACATCAGCTCCTCGAGGTCAGAGCTTTCAGCCGACCGATGAAAAACATACAATGAATCACTTTACAAAATCCTCTTTGTCTGCGAACAATGATTTAGTTTTTTTCAGGTTTCTGCATCAATAGCACAAAACTTCAGTACGTGTGTGTGTTTGAGTGACACGGTAACAGCACTGGCTCAGCCAATGGTGTGTGTTTGGGGGCGGGACTATCTGTTCAGCCAATACAGAACAACAAGTGTTTCTGTAGCAATATTGTTCTTAGAGGAACATAGTAATGTCTCTAATACAGAATAGAGTTTGATTGGACTCAAATTCATCTGTTACTTTGTAGATTCCTAAACCGAACCCCTTTGACTTGAAATATTTACCCCTATGAGATTTAAAGTTAATATTTCTGTTTAACATTCACGTGTTCACAGTTCTCTGATGTTGGTGAATGCAAGTCAAAAGACCAAAACCTCAAGCTTTTAACATTTCAAATCCTCAATGTTGGAAATTGTCATGTTTTTTGGCGGGTGAATTATTGTAATTATAATATAAAGATATGCATATAGAAGTGTGTATATAAATACATTGCAGGTGTCCTCCAGAATAGCTCAGGGTTGCAGAAGTGACTCTGAGAGAGAGATAAAGATGATGTTTGTTCTGTAAAGAATGTGCAGTGAAAGATCCGCCTGTCATCGAGTGTGAGGAGGTGTTTCCCACAGGAGCAAAACACTAAACACACACACACACACACACCTTAATCTGAGCTCTGAGTACAAGCAGCTCCACACACCACAGACGTCACATGACACTCTCACAGACACACACACACACACACTCTCTCTCTCTCACACTCAGAGTCTCAGTTACTCTAGCACAGAACGCAGCGCAAGGTTTTTTTTTTCTTTTTTTTGCAAGTGCTTGTATTAATTGGTCGGGTGCTGACAAAAAAGATGTGTCTTTAGACATGTTGTGTGTGACACACTCTCTCACACACACACAGACACACACACTCACACACATTCACTCACACACTCTCTCACACACACACACACACACACACACACTCACACTCACACTCACACTCACACACACACACACACACACACACACTCTCTCACACACACACACACACACACACACACACACACACACACACACACACACACACACACACACACACACACACACACACACACTCACACTCACAAACACACACACACAGCTCCAGTTCTTCTCTATATCAGTGTCAGTGTTCCTGAACTCCTGAAACGCCTCCATTGTATCTTGAGTTTCTTCCGGGAACGAACACGTCACAATATTCCTCATTATAATAATTAATGCGCAGAATAAAGGGGCGGGGCCTGGTTGAGTTAGTTAGTAGTGTGTTAAACTGGCGGTTATGGTAAGGGGCGGGGCATTTCTCAAACACACTCGAAGCACTCGACCAATCACAACACACTGCTCCAGCCGACCAATCAGAGCACAGTGTGCTTTTCAGGAGGAGGGGCTTCATAGAGACAGGAAGTAAACAGAGCGTTACTGACAGACTGGGAAGAGAGGAGCCGCAACAATGGAGAATATGAGGAGAATAATCAACATTCAAGCAGGAAAACCTGTTCTAGTAGAGCCTGAAAACAGAAGGGCTTAATAGGTCCTCTTTAAAATAAATAAAGTCCCTGTTTTGACGTGTTTAATGCTCTCCTACAGCCGTTGTTCAGGACACAGTTATCAAACATCTTCCTCCTGAGACTGGAGTGTGATTGAGTCGGTCTGACCACATCACCTCAGCGATAACAATAATGTTTAGATCTACAGCTTCACTCGCAGAAAGACGCCTCAGTGTTTTATCGTGGAAGAGCTTTCAAAGAAAGTGAGATCAGCGTAACTGTAAACCTGAAGAATGGAGTTAAGTGGAGCTTTAAGAGCCGTGTAATCGCCAACATTAAACCCATTACTGGGGGTATCTATCTATCTATCATCTATCCATCTATCTATCCATCTATCTATCATCTATCTATCTATCCATCTATCTATCCATCTATCTATCATCTATCTATCTATCATCTATCCATCTATCTATCTATCATCTATCTATCTATCATCTATCCATCTATCTATCATCTATCTATCTATCTATCATCTATCCATCTATCTATCCATCTATCTATCATCCATCCATCCATCCATCCATCCATCCATCCATCTATCTATCATCCATCCATCCATCCATCCATCCATCCATCCATCCATCCTTCATCCATCCATCCATCCATCCATCCATCCTAGCTCAAACAGTGACTATAGAGACAGCATTAATGCAGGTTTATATAGTAAAAGTGTGTCTTTGTGAAGCCATGATCATAAACCCAAGATAAGCAGTAACTACAGCTGATAGTTATTCTGTCGAACAGAGTGGCATATTCCTCTGCTTTTTCAGATGTATTACAGTATCAGAGCCCGTTTTCTCATGGGTGTTAAGAGCAAACATATGGCTTGGCATGTTTATTCAGGTTTTTAATCTGGAAAGAAAGCTAGACGGTTCTGACTGGAACAGTTATCACTGCAGAAATACTGAAAATGTAATGTAGCGGATCAGCCGGTCAGAGCGATGATAGCGACGTCATTTCCTCCATAACTTATATAAGTCATCAGTGTCTCTGGCGTGGAGATAACAGTGTGTTTGCTTTAACACAGAAGACATGTCTCCTGAAGACTCGTCCGATGGAGAAAGTCCCGCTTTTAGATCCCAGTTATTCTCAGAGGAGCCGGACAGGGTCTCCGTATGCTTCTCCGTCACAGGAACGCAGGAGCTTTATGGCATGTGACACTGTGGGAACTCGCCTGTACCAACAAAAATATAGCCTTGGTCTTTCCTTGTCTTGAGGAAAAATGATCCGCTTGACAGCATGTTTCAGCCTGGGCCGTTTGGAGGTGTTCGAGTTGATCCAAGACACGGAAAAGACTAATATTTGCACTATTCAAAACACAATCCCTTTTGATGCAGTGCTGCCGTGTGGACGAGATGATGGGAGAGTAAAGGTCAGAGGTCACAGAGATCAGAGTTCATAAAGAGAGAAACAGGGTTTATCCTAGAAGTGTGTATTGACCCAAGGGTTGGGTTACTGTGGGTTAGTCAAGTGTTTCAGGACAGCTGATGTGTGTGTTGATCGAGTGGAGATTGAACGTTTATCATAATCCCTAGTGGAAAAAATGGTGTATGACAACTTACAAACAATCCCCACAGACGAACATTAATATGGCCTTCATAAATCTACAGGATCATAAGATGAGTTTCCTCATAATCCCTACTGAGAGTAGATGCTGGTTATGAAGTGGGGGTTCTCTTTCAAAACTTTCCGTAAATATATATATATGGGTGTGTGTGTGTGTGTGTGTTTGTAGGTCATATAAAGTTTTGCATTTTTTTGTGCTCAAAGAACATCATTATGATAATCACAACATGTTTTAGATGGAATTAAGAACCTAGCCAGTGTGCTTTCTTAAAGATGAATATATATTTCATCCTTCCCCAATTGCATTTGTAAAAGCTATACTACTTTACAATATAATTTGTAGTGCACTGAGTTTGTGTGCTTGATGAAAGCATGAAATGACTACATTTACAGTGTATTTTCAGTTAGTACATAGACATTATGTTACTCATCAAATAAATGTATTTTAAATACAATTCAGTAATTTATTTTTCACAAGGGATGTTTTCTTTATTTCTTTTATATATTTAATATTGACATACTTTTCTACCCTTCAAGCTGTAAAAAGGACACAAATGCACAACAAAAGCATTATAAAAATGGCCCATATGATTCTCTATTCACTTTAACATTATTTATTTATCTTTATGTCTATTAACCCTAACCCTCACTGAAGAAAGTCTAAAAAAAATAATATATATATATACACAATTTTATATACATTTAAATTATAAAATACTATTTTATTTTTTTGCGTCTTGCACGGAATAATGTAAGTCAAAAGTGTTTGGCTCGACATGAGGGCCGAGAGTAAATGAGAATGTTTAATCATTTGGGTGAACTAATTGACTGAAAATAAGTAGATTTGTGCCTTTAGCAGAAGCAGAAATGACGTTACTGACAAACACCAGGACAGGCATCTGAGGACCCGAAACACGCACATATAATCAGACCTCAAACACAATTCAGTTGCGAACCACTTGAATACCTTGGCATGATGTTCCTGCATTAAACACCCAGACGAGTCCTTAAAGAAGGAGAAAGAACCAGATTAAACAAAAGTTGTGCAGATGAAGGTGAAGCGCAGGTTTAATGTCCGCCATAAACAAGAGGAATGCAACGGTTCCTCGTGACGCTGTTCAACATCTTCATAACATTCACACAAAACATCCAGATCTCACAGATGACGTCCCTGTATGTTCGGGAACACAGATCTCCACGCTCACGAGACCCAAGCGACACTGACCTGCACGCCAAAGACGTTCCTCAACATATACAGTAGTCTTCAGACTAAACACGCGTGTTACGTGTAGTTCAGAGATCTGACCCAAACATATACAACTCTTTCTTTCCAATCATAAATCAAATTATGAAAACAGATCTCCATTTATCTGACAGAAACCAAGCAATCGTGTTCTTCCAGAGAGAACACGTAATTCTGGATGCATGTTTTTGATGTAGATTGTTGTTGTTGAAAGCAGTTGTAATGGATTCTCACTGGGCGAGATGTATTTCTACGTCAGGTTTTGCAGGGAACATATATATCACAGATATTTTTGAGGGCCCTTAAAAGTGTGAAATGGACTGTCTAAAGGTGTGTTGTGTGTTCATGTGTGTCAGTCAGGGGATCTATATCAGTACAGATGTCCTGATTCGATTCAGTACTGTGTGTGATTTCCAATTTAATTCTATTGTGATTTCCGTGGGTATATTTCAGTTTTAAACAAAATGAAAGAAATTCTCACTCTGCTAATGCTGTATAATAAACAGCAAACCGGTGAAAATTGGTAACTCCTTTAAGCGAATCGTTAAAAGAACCATGTCATAAGATTCATTCATTCTTCACTAGACTCACTGCATAGTTTTGATTCACTCAAATGAACTGGCTCATAAGAGTCATTTGTTTGTGAATCAGAATACACTGGTCGTGTTCACTGTTTTTCATTGCAGCTCACGTTTCGTTTTTTTGCCATTGTTTTGTTTGTTTGTTTATTTATTTATTTATTTTGCACCACATTCAATACACTTGCAAACTGCCATTTCACCAAAGATTTCCAAATTCAGATTATTATTGATCTCAATATATACATATATATATATATATATATATATATTTAGTCATTCATGCATATTTTTTTCCTCCGCTGTCATCCTGCATTCAGCCTCTCAGAGAAAATTAATTCCCAAACGCTAAACAGAAATAAAAACCCCAGTCCAGTTTGAGTATGGACGTCCCAAGCTCAGTGATGTTTTGGATTCCAGGATTATTGTCTGTTGCCGGTCGGACTCAGATCTCTGGCTCACGACACCAGAAATGTTCCTCAAATCTTCTGTTTCTCGTGTGGCTTTGGCCCGACGCCTGCTCTTGTCTCTTCTGATTTGGGTTTTGCTTCTCCTGACCGGCGTCGAATGAAGCTCTCAGTGTGGCCTTTACAGACTCAGACTTTATTTAAAAGAAAAACAATGCGTGAGAAAGCTCTGATAACGTCTGATTCGGGCTGATAAAGCCAATCAATCATATGAAGCAGAGTTTGACTATATTAATATGTGAATTCTGACGAGGATCTCGACTAAGCTCTTTGTAATAGAAAAACAAGGTTTGCCTAAGAAACGGAGGCATATTTTCTGCTGTTCTGTGAGTCTTTACCTGTGTATATACACTATATTACCAAAAGTTTAGGAACATCTGCCTTTACATGCACATGAACTTTAAGACATCCAATTAATAATCCATAGGGTTTAATATGGAGCTGGCCCACGCTCTGCAGCTTTAACAGCTTCAACTCTTCTGGGAAGGCTTTCCACAAGGTTTAGGAGTGTGTTTAATGGAATTTTTGACCATTCTTTTGGCACGCTTTACATCACTGCATCCCACGCTTTACACCACTGCATCCCATGCTTTACACCACTGCATCCCACGCTTTACACCACTGCATCCCACGCTTTACATCACTGCATCCCATGCTTTACACCACTGCATCCCACGCTTTACACCACTGCATCCCATGCTTTACACCACTGCATCCCACGCTTTACACAACTGCATCCCACGCTTTACATCACTGCATCCCACGCTTTACATCACTGCATCCCACGCTTTACACCCCTGCATCCCACACTTTACTCCACTGCATCCCACGCTTTACACCACTGCATCCCACGCTTTACACCACGGCATCCCACGCTTTACACCACGGCATCCCACGCTTTACACCACGGCATCCCACGCTTTACATCACTGCATCCCACACTTTATTCCACTGCATCCCACGCTTTACAGCACTGCATCCCACGCTTTACACCACTGCATCCCACCCTTTACACCCCTGCATCCCACACTTTACTCCACTGCATCCCACACTTTATTCCACTGCATCCCACGCTTTACACCACTGCATCCCACGCTTTACATCACTACATCCCACACTTTACACCACTGCATCCCACGCTTTACACCACTGCATCCCATATTTTACTCCACTGCTTCCCACGCTTTACACCACTGCACCCAACGCTTTACACCACTGCATCCCACGCTTTACACCACTGCATCCCACGCTTTACACCACTGCATCCCACGCTTTACATCACTGCATCCCACGCTTTACACCCCTGCATCCCACACTTTACTCCACTGCATCCCACGCTTTACACCACTGCATCCCACGCTTTACACCACGGCATCCCACACTTTACTCCACTGCATCCCACGCTTTACACCACGGCATCCCACGCTTTACATCACTGCATCCCACACTTTATTCCACTGCATCCCACGCTTTACAGCACTGCATCCCACGCTTTACACCACTGCATCCCACCCTTTACACCCCTGCATCCCACACTTTACTCCACTGCATCCCACACTTTATTCCACTGCATCCCACGCTTTACACCACTGCATCCCACGCTTTACATCACTACATCCCACACTTTACACCACTGCATCCCACGCTTTACACCACTGCATCCCATATTTTACTCCACTGCTTCCCACGCTTTACACCACTGCACCCAACGCTTTACACCACTGCATCCCACGCTTTACACCACTGCATCCCACGCTTTACACCACTGCATCCCACGCTTTACACCACGGCATCCCACGCTTTACACCACGGCATCCCACGCTTTACACCACTGCATCCCACACTTTACACCACTGCATCCCACCCTTTACACCCCTGCATCCCACACTTTACTCCACTGCATCCCACGCTTTACTCCACTGCATCCCACGCTTTACACCACTGCATCCCACGCTTTACATCACTGCATCCCAGACTTTACACCACTGCATCCCATATTTTACTCCACTGCTTCCCACGCTTTACACCACTGCATCCCACACTTTACTCCACTGCATCCCACACTTTACTCCACTGCATCCCACGCTTTACACCACTGCATACCACACTTTACTCCACTGCATCCCACGCTTTACTCCACTGCATCCCACGCTTTACTCCACTGCATCCCACGCTTTACACCACTGCATCCCACGCTTTACACCACTGCATCCCACCCTTTACACCCCTGCATCCCACACTTTACTCCACTGCATCCCACACTTTATTCCACTGCATCCCACGCTTTACACCACTGCATCCCACGCTTTACATCACTGCATCCCACACTTTACACCACTGCATCCCACGCTTTACACCACTGCATCCCATATTTTACTCCACTGCTTCCCACGCTTTACACCACTGCACCCAACGCTTTACACCACTGCATCCCACACTTTACTCCACTGCATCCCACACTTTACTTCACTGCATCCCACGCTTTACACCACTGCATCCCACCCTTTACACCCCTGCATCCCACACTTTACTCCACTGCATCCCACACTTTATTCCACTGCATCCCACGCTTTACACCACTGTATCCCACGCTTTACATCACTGCATCCCACACTTTACACCACTGCATCCCACGCTTTACACCACTGCATCCCATATTTTACTCCACTGCTTCCCACGCTTTACACCACTGCACCCAACGCTTTACACCACTGCATCCCATATTTTACTCCACTGCTTCCCACGCTTTACACCACTGCACCCAACGCTTTACACCACTGCATCCCACGCTTTACATCACTGCATCCCACGCTTTACACCACTGCATCCCATGATTTACACCACTGCATCCCACGATTTACACCACTGCATCCCACGCTTTACACCACGGCATCCCACGCTTTACACCACTGCATCCCACGCTTTACACCACTGCATCCCACACTTTATTCCACTGCATCCCATGCTTTACACCACTGCATCCCACGCTTTACACCACTGCATCCCACGCTTTACACCACTGTATCCCACGCTTTACACCACTGCATCCCACGCTTTACACCACTGTATCCCACGCTTTACACCACTGCATCCCACACTTTACTCCACTGCATCCCACGCTTTACATCACTGCATCCCACGCTTTACACCACTGCATCCCATGCTTTACACCACTGCATCCCACGCTTTACATCACTGCATCCCACGCTTTACATCACTGCATCCCACGCTTTACACCACGGCATCCCACGCTTTATATCACTGCTTCCCACGCTTTACATCACTGCATCCCACGCTTTACATCACTGCATCCCACGCTTTACACTAGGGCTGCAACAAACGATTATTTTGATAATCGATTAATCTAACGATTATTAGAACGATTAATCGACTATTCATCGATTATTTCGCCGACTAATCAGTACGTTTGGAACGATTATTCAGCCTTTTCAATTAGTTAAAACACGGAGTTATACATATTCTAACTATAATATAAAAAAAGAAAATCACTTCAGCTTTTGAAATGGTTGTTTTAATGAACTTTGAGCAACTAAACAGGTCATTCTCTTTAAGTTTTCAGATTTCTGTCCAACTCAAATCACACACAAATGCTCTCTAAGCATTGTTTAAATATTCTGTTCTCAATAGAAAAAAATAAAAAATAAAAAATATCAGCTGCATTACAGACACACTTAAACTGCAAACAATTATTATAAGAATCTTTTTTTTTTATTTAAATTGATATGACAATTGAGCTGAGCTGACAGAGACATTCTCATTCACCTTTTAATTTACAGTATAAAAAATTAACTGACATGATATTCTTCATAACATCTCCTTTTGTAAGTCTTCATGAATATGTAACAAAATACAGGCAAGGGATAAGACTGTAATAACGTTACCTAATAGAGCTACAATAATAAAAACAGCCCTGACTCCTAAGCTCGATCAAGCTTTATTCTATGCAAAAATGAATCATCACATTATTATATTACTAGTGTTAATATTATTGCTATTATTAGTAGTATTGCATTCTCTAAAAAGAGATTTACTGCTAGTTATTTAGCTTCAGCTGGAGAATATTCACCTCTCACCGGCTCGTCTCGTGCCGGGTTTTTCCTCTTTAAGTGTTTTAACATGCATGTTGTGCTCCCGTGAAAAGCAAGTTCCGCCTTGCATGTATTGCATACGACAGCATTCTTGGTTTGCAGTTTTGTGAAACTTTACACACCTTACTAGTTCGTATTTGTTTGCACTCCGTCATAATTCGCGCTGTGTTTTCTTCTACCACAATAGCATTTGTAACGGCTGCATTACACTCTAGCGCTACAGCGCCGTAGCGGTCAAATCGCGATATTGCAGGCCCTTACATCAGGTCACGTGGGATCAGACGACTACTCGACAACAAAGATATTTGTCGACAATTTTTTATTGTCGACGTTGTCGACAATGTCGACTAATCGTTTCAGCCCTACTTTACACCACTGCATCCCACACTTTACATCACTGCATCCCACACTTTACATCACTGCATCCCACGCTTTACACCACTGCATCCCATATTTTACTCCACTGCATCCCACGCTTTACACCACTGCACCCCACGCTTTACACCACTGCATCCCACCCTTTACACTCCTGCATCCCACACTTTACTCCCCTGCATCCCACACTTTACTCCACTGCATCCCACACTTTATTTCACTGCATCCCACACTTTACTCCACTGCATCCCACGCTTTACACCACTGCATCCCACGCTTTACTCCACTGCATCCCACTTTACTTCATTGCATCCCACACTTTACTCCACTGCATCCCACACTTTACTCCACTGCATCCCACACTTTATTCCACTGCATCCCACGCTTTACACCACTGCATCCCACGCTTTACACCACTTCATCCCACACTTTACACCACTTCATCCGACGCTTTACACCACTGCATCCCACACTTTACTCCACTGCATCCCACGCTTTACACCACTGCATCCCACGCTTTACACCACTGCATCCCACCCTTTACACCCCTGCATCCCACGCTTTACAACACTGCATCCCACGCTTTACACCACTGTATCCCACGGTTTACACCACTGTATCCCACGGTTTACACCACTGTATCCCACGCTTTACACCACTGTATCCCACACTTTACACCACTGCATCCCACGCTTTACACTACTGCATCTCACGCTTTACACCACTGCATCCCACGCTTTACACCACTGCATCCCACGCTTTACATCACTGTATCCCACGCTTTACACCACTGTATCCCACGCTTTACACCTCTGTATCCCACGCTTTACATCATGATATAATTCAACTAACAGTTGTCCATGGAATATTTAGTAGTGAGGAAATTTCACTAATGGACTTATTGCACAGGTGGCAACCGATCACCGTCCCACGCTTGAGTTCACTGAGTTCCTGAGAGCGACCCATTCTTTCACAGATGTTTGTAGAAGCTTCTGCATGCCTAGTGCTTGATTTATAGAACTGTGGCCATGGAAGTGACTGGAACACCTGAATTCAATGATTAGGAGGGGTGTCCCAATATATATATATTAGAGCTAATAATAATATTAGGGCTGTCAATGTTAACACATGCAATTAATTCAAAATCCTAAACACGATAAAATAATATAACACAATAAATAATCTATCTATCTATCTATCTATCTGTCTGTCTGTCTGTCTGTCTGTCTGTCCGTCCGTCCGTCCGTCCGTCCGTCCGTCCGTCTGTCTCTGTCTATATATCTGTCTGTCTCTGTCTATATATCTGTCTGTCTGTATGTCTGTCTATATATCTGTCTGTCTGTATGTCTGTCTATCTATCTATCTATCTATCTATCTATCTATCTATCTATCTGTCTGTCTGTCTCTGTCTGTATGTCTGTCTGTCTGTCTCTGTCTGTCTGTCTGTCTCTGTTTATCTGTCTGTCTGTCTATCTATCTATCTATCTATCTATCTATCTATCTATCTATCTATCTATCTATCTGTCTATCTGTCTGTCTGTCTGTCTGTCTGTCTGTCTGTCTGTCTGTCTGAGAAGCAGCCGGTTCTCTCAACTCAGACATAACTTCCACTGAAAACACTTGGGACTGAACATATTAAATCATTATCATCTGAATGCATTGTTTTAAAAAGTATTTCATAACGTCTCAAAATAAGACAATTCCTGGCGTTAGTAAATGTAGCAGCAGTTAAAAGACATGAATAACAAATGACACGAACAGCAGCGTAGACAGTGTGCAATTCAAAGTGCTGACAAAAAGCTTCACTTTAATTTGAATTTGATTTTGGGTTTTTTCTCATTGCACTTTAAATGTACCCCGAAAAGAACCCAAAGAATTATGCATTTATTCAAAGTGTAGAAATGTTTTCGCTGGAAACTGATGAATGATATTCCTGACATCTAAACACATTAAATTATACAAAAACTAAGACATCATTTATAATAGACCCTGTATGGAATGTTTTGTGATTTTCTGCATTCAGGACGCCAATAAACACACGCTGAAAGATAATGATTCTGATGAATCCAGTATGCTTTTAAACGCTGGATCCACTAGCGGTGAAGATGGATAACCTGTTAAAGAACATGTGTGTGTGTGTGTGTGTCGGGCTGTGTTACTGTATACAGACACATATCATGAGCGCACAGGCATGTTTCAGACGTGTCACACACACTCAGATGTAAGATGTCACAGCCGCAGACGTGTCACACACACACACACACTCAGATGTAAGATGTCACGGCTTCAGACTTCGGCCCAATTACAGGGAGGGATTAAGACGGGGCTCAGTGACCCTCGCAGGAATGTCTCAGAGATGCTCAGTGTTCACTGTCAAACTCTGGCCTTTAAGCACTTTCACCTGCTAATTAAACCTTCCAGACTCCAGTCATGGGGAAACGTGTGCGGCCACACACTCGCGCACAGGAAAACAGCCGTTCACAACTCAAGATGTCCTAATGTAAATATTTGACCTGAGTTGTATATTGGAGCGCGTGGCAGAGTGAGCCGACGGGTCTCACTGCCATTAGCGAGTTTAAGCCCTTTGCTTTGCTTAAAGTCCAACTAAAGTGCTTGGAAACGTCTGGGTGACAGAGAAGATCCTGGACTCTGAGTTTCTGTCTCGTCTCTGATGCTTCTACTCTTTTGACTCTTAGTTGGGGACATTTAATTTAATATCCAACAATATTATTGATCTCCTGCACTGACACCATTATATGAGAACTGAACTGAACTGAACTGGACGATGACATCACGGGTTCTCCAGAGCGGATATATTATATAAATGAAGTAAATTAATAACTTTTTTACAACAGAAATGAACCATCACTGAACTTACTTAAGCTGGACTGACGCTATTTTCTTCTAGACACAATCTTTGTTGCATTATTTCCCTGTTATCTCTGTAAAGCTGCTTTGAAACACAGTATTGTTAAAAGTGCTGTATAAATAAAGCTGACATGACTTGATTTCTCTCTTTCAGTGATAACAGGAAAATAATGCAACAAAGTTTGTTTCGGCTGAACAGCAGATCTAAAAGAAAACAGTGTCATAGTCCAGCTTAAGTAAATTCAGATTAAGTCATTTTTTTATTGATTAATTTCCATTGTAAAAATCATTAGTTATTAACTTATTTTTTATCGTGACTTTATTTCTCATGATTGTGAATCTCAAAATGTGACGTTATTTCTTGCCTCTGTTTCTTTTGTGACTTTGTATCTGTCCATAACTCTGTATCTCTTAACTTCATATATCTCACAATTGC
>NC_140224.1:772216-777216 GCF_951802725.1 Rutilus rutilus
AAACAGCAGTTCAGAAAGCATCTGATCATAGAGATGTGGATGTTTACAGCGGCTCTGAGATTCAGATCTCCAGTCACGTCACGTTTATTCATACAGCACTTTATACAGTAGATGCGTTACAGTATTAAACATCTCAGTGTCGCTTTCAATTAGAGTCACAGCTTCAGTTTCTGCTATGAAGTGGCTCTCCAGAGTGTTCATGTTTTTACTCGCATCCGAACAGAAGAAATTAACCAGAGATTCACACCTCAAAGAAGGCGGAGCCTCTGAGCCACACCCACCTATTACATCATCACCACACCGACCAATGGGAGTTCAGAGGTGTTTGACTTCGTCAAGCTGTTTCGAACTCCAGAAATGAGCTCTGTGTTGGAAATGACATCACACCAGTTCAGGCCTTTAGTCCTCTGGTGGAAATCTGCGAAATCTCCCAGCATGCCTTGCGATCCTTTCTCCCACCCGGCAGCCTCAGTCACAGGGAATTAATGTCCTCACTAACTCTGAACTTTAACAATCAAGCAGTCGTGATGCACGATATATCGGCACCATATCGGTATCGGACGATGTATTGCCATTTTTATCGTTATCATCATCGGCCCATTAAGAACATTCGTCTGATATATTAAAGCTGATAAATAATGTATTATCTCCTTCAGCTGAGACTCTTCAGATGCCACTGTTCAACATGATGGGTTTGAATTGCTTGAAATATGATTGAATCACTTGGAAAAGGAAAAGTCTGTCATATCGGCTACATAACATTATCATGAGAACATCATTATAACTGTGTGATTGGGACATGATGAGACTTTAGTTTTTGTAATCAGGCTCTCAAAAATTATATACAATTTGGATTTAGATTTATCGGCCAATATATCGGTTATCGGCTTTCAAATATAAAGAATTATCGGTTATCGTATTGGCTAAAAATTTTATTTCGTGCATTACTAATTTTACAAAATAATTTTTTGGACTCTTAAATTGCTTAAAAATCTAAAAAAGTTCCAATTTTAAGTAGATATAAAAAAATCAATTGAGCCGCTAAAATGTTTTAAATGACCGTATCCATGGTAACGCAATGACCGATTTCAACAGTTTTCACAGGATGAATTTTGTGTTTAATTTTCATTGACACCGAATTTGATGATTACAACATATGAGATTGGGAACAATAAAGGCAATAAAAATAAAAGTTCACATCATGCATCTCTATGAAGCCGGTTTCCCTGATGCCCAGAGCACACACATGTTGAGTCCTGACTCATAAAGCCTGTTTTATGCTTCTGCGTCGAACTGCCGCCGTAGCTACGTCGTAGGCTGTGTGTGGCGCGCGTACCCTACGGCGTACCCTGACGTGCACCTCTCCAAAAATGTAACAACGCGTCAATTCTACGCGGACACAAGCGCTGTGATTGGTCTGCCAGAACCCCTCCCTCGGGGTTTCACACGCTCCCTAGGTACGCGTCAACGCGGAGAACGACACAGAAGTATAAATTAAAACCAACACGTTGCCTACGGCGTATAGGCTCCGGCGTAGGTCCGACGCAGAAGTATAATGAGGCCTTAAGAGTGTGTGTGTGAGTGTGTGTGTCACGGATGCCTGTGTCGTGTCAAGATTACAGTCTGCTATTTACAGACGGAGCAGTTAACATGACATCTCTGTTTAATAGAGTTACACCAGCCTGGCAAAACAAGGACAGATGTGTGCGCTGACTTAGGAAAATATGCTCCAAAAATGTTTTGTTAACATTCCCATTAAGTTATGAAATCGTTATTTCTGAACGCTCAGAACATCCAGTTTTGTTTTATAGTTTTTCTTGGTTATGTGAACGTTAAGGGAACATTCCATCGTCTCATTCTTCAAACATTATGAGAATGTTACGTGTGAATGTTCTCTGAATGTTCTGAAACAAGTAACATTTAAACAACAGATAATCCAACTAAAAGCGCTCCATGAATGATGTATAAATAATATTTCTGTGCTGATGTTTTGAGAACATTATTAAAAACCAGATAACTTTTAATGAATGTTCTGTTTAGGTGCACAGATATGCCTGATAGCAATAACTGATAATTCTTCATATTTGAAAGCCGATATCCGATATATTGGCCAATAAATCTAAAGCCAAATTTTTATATAATTTTTGAGAGCCTGATTACAAACTAAAAAAGTCTCACCATTAAAAGCCATGTAAGCGCACAATAATAATGATGTTCTCATGATAATGTTGTAGCCGATATGACAGACTTGCGCTGCACATGTTGCACTGAACTCTATTTTCCTTTTTTGAAGTGATTCAATCATATTTCAAGCAATTCAAACCCATCATGTTGATCAGTGGCATCTGAAGAGTCTCAGCTGAAGGAGATAATGCATTATTTGTCGACTTTAATATATCAGACGAATGTTCTTATCAGGCATTTAACAATAAAAATGAACATATATCTGATGCTGATATGGTGGCGATATATTGTGCATCCCTAGTTCTGTTAATGTTACTGGAAGAACGTTTATAACTTGGAGAGAAACTTGCCAGAACGATCCGTTTGCTGGGTTTTTGCACTAGTGTGGATATTCTAACATAGCATGTGTTGTGCAATTGCATAATTAATACGTAATTGCTCTCATTCGGACAAATTATACAGGGTACAAGTTGTTTTTGCAGGTATGTGCCTTGAAGACAAGTGTACTGCTATTTTTGTGCTGTTGAGTCACTCATCTGGTTTTGATTGTTGAGGGTTTTGTGATCCAGTTTGTCTGTAAAGCTGTGATAATGCTTATTGAGGGCAATCACTGAGGGCAATCATGCCTTCTCTTGCCCCGCGAAAGCGCTTTATGTTGCCAGAAGGCATGTTTCCACGCTCAGCTTTTATGAACTCACCTGTGTCTGGAGTTGTGGAGATCATAAGAGCAAACGTTAAAAGTTTGATCTAGATTGGTCCAGATTGAGTTGGGTCTGCCAGAATCAGACTGGCAGTGATGGCCTCGGCTCGTATCAGTGTTCAGCGAGAGCGCTGCCAGTTCTGTTTGTGCGTGAGCTCAGTGTGCCAGAGCTCGACATCATTAGATTGCTCTTGTTTGTCCACATACTTGCAGTCCATGACAGTTGCTGGCAGCCGACACAGAAGTACAGGTTGTGTGACCTAAACTAAAGCAGATGTACAGATCGCTGAAGCATGATCTCAGAGGTACGAGTGAACACACACACACACACACACACACACACACACACACACCATCAGTCAGTCTGGATTCTTGTGTGTCGACGGCACAATTATGATTGTGATGATAAATGGACAAACGAATGGATGAAGGAATGAACATTGACAACTACTCGAACTGTTGCATGTCCACAACCTAAGCTTATGTTTCGGGAATGTATTTCAGCAATATCACACGAGCAAGAATGATATCTTCTGAATATCAACACAGCTGTGATTGCGAGTGTAATATTGCTTTTATAACATTTCAATAAACAAAGAGTAACTTACATTTTTACACACAGTATTGCCATTTACTTTGTCTATTTTTGCTCCGCCAATGAAAATAGTTCCATATGAGGCGAAAACAGAATCAACGTGTTTTCCTAGCAAAACATTCATTAGTGGGGTTTCCTTCCCGACTGAATCAGAGTTTTGAACAGATCAACTGAGTGAATGATTCAATGACTCACTCATAAAGACACTTACTTGTTTAGTTCCTGACTGAATCAGTGTTTTGAACAGATCAATTGAGTGAATGATTCAATGACTCACTCATAAAGGCACTTGTTTAGTCCCTGACTGAATCAGTGTTTTGAACAAATCTTTTGATTGAATGATTCAGTTACTCACTCATAAAGGCACTTACTTGTTTAGTCCCTGACTGAATCAGTGTTTTGAACAAATGGTTTGAGTGAATGATTCAATGACTCACTTATAAAGGCACTTACTTGTTTAGTCCCTGACTGAATCAGTGTTTTGAACAAATCGTTTGAGTGAATGATTCAGTTACTCACTCATAAAGGCACTTACTTGTTTAGTCCCTGACTGAATCAGTGTTTTGAACAAATCGTTTGAGTGAATGATTCAATGACTCACTCATAAAGGCACTTACTTGTTTAGTCCCTGACTGAATCAGTGCTTTGAACAAATCTTTTGATTGAATGATTCAGTTACTCACTCATAAAGGCACTTACTTGTTTAGTCCCTGACTGAATCAGTGTTTTGAACAAATCGTTTGAGTGAATGATTCAATGACTCACTCATAAAGACAGTTGTTTCATTTCTGAATGGATCCATGTTTTGAACTAATTGCTTGAGTAAATGATTCAATGACTCACTCTTAAAGACAATTACTTGTTTCATTCCTGAATTAATCAGTGCTTTGTATGAATCACTTGAGTGAATGATTCAAAGACTCATTTATAAAGACAATAGGTGTGTTGGACTTGAAGCGGCACTGCACAGAGCGATCAGTGTATAACATCAGTATCAGGAGAGTGATTCGAAACCATGTGTAGCCGCCGGTTCTCTAAACGCTCTCACGGGACTATGATGTCATACACTGATCGGTCTGTGCAGCGTCGCTTCAAGTCCAACACAGCTAATTACTTGTTTCCTTCCTGAATAAATCAGTGTTTTGAACAAACTGGTTGAGTGAATGATTCAATGACTCATTTATAAAGACAATTACTTGTTTTGTTCCTGAATGACTCAGTGTTTTGAACGAAGTGGTTGAGTGAATGATTCAGTGACTCATTTATAAAGACAATTACTTGTTTTGTTCCTGAGTGAATCAGTGTTTTGAACGAAGTGGTTGAGTGAATGATTCAGTGACTCATTTATAAAGACAATTACTTGTTTCATTCCTGAATGAATCAGTGTTTTGAACGAAGTGGTTGAGTGAATGATTCAATGACTCATTTATAAAGACAATTACTTGTTTTGTTCCTGAGTGAATCAGTGTTTTGAACGAAGTGGTTGAGTGAATGATTCAGTGACTCATTTATAAAGACAAT
>NC_140224.1:783224-795724 GCF_951802725.1 Rutilus rutilus
CGCTGTCGTCTTCAGACTAGCTTTGATTTGACAGTGTGTTCATGAACGGCTCCACAGATATAAGTCTCTCACACTCACTCGGTTCTGTCTCATTTGTTTCCAGCCCTGAAGAGTCCGGCTTCGTTCCACGAACAGAGGAAAAGTCTGGAGCGATCCAAGGTTAGTTAGAAGCAGGAATCTCAATATCTCCCAGAATCCTTTACAAACGTTCAGTTCGAGGAATGATTATAAACTGCAGCATTTTCAGCTGTTAAAGCGTAACTTTTTTGGGGTTAAAAATTATCCAAAATAATTTTTTAAGTAAGTACATAATCAGCCAGTGTTCAAACCTCTCTGCTTGCCGTAGCTCGATTCAAAACGGTAAGCTTGTAATAATGTGTTTAACTCCAGTGGTACTGGTGGATTTCTGCTGGAAATTCTAGCATGTCTTTGCGTCATTCCATCACATCTGTCCACATAAAGTCACATCTGTCCACATCTGTCCACATAAAGTCACATCTGTCCACATCTGTCCACATAAAGTCACATCTGTCCACATAAAGAAGAGTCTCGGCTAGTCGACTATGAGTGTGAGGATGCTGGAGATTTATAGCCTTTTCTCACAGCACTTGATATAATTAAACTTGATGGCAGATCCAGAAAGGTTCAAACGACGATCACCAACTGGAGATTCACCCGCTGTAAAATGCAAAAGACGTCGGACTTCGGAGCGGCTACAGAAAAACAGAGACTGACACCGGCCCATGCGGAAACAAGGATAATATCGGAAGGGCATTAAATGTCACGCAATGCTGATGTTGTTAACATTAACAATTTGAGAACAAAGTATAATTTGCACGGTTTGACGTGATATGATAAGCGATCGTTAGATTTAATCAGCCTTAAATTTCCCTTAGTTGATCAGAACTAAAGTGGATGTTACTTGTTCAGAACATTTTCCGGTGAAAATTCTTATGTTGGTCAAACTTCCAAAAAGCAGAATCTGTGATTGCGAATGCCAGTATCCACACCGGCGGCGACTGACAGCCGCACATTCTCCTCAAAACACTGGATTCATCCGCGCTGTGCCGTGCCGAGGCACAACCCACGTAAAGTTGATCATTCCACGAATAACTGCAATTGCAGATTTCGAACAGAGATGGCGACAAAGATGAAAAACTACGGACTGCAGCATTAATATATTGGGCCCTATCTCGCTCCCAGCGCAATTGACTTTGCACACCGACCCATGTATCATTCCTGTTTCTCACCCGCGCACAGCGGACTTTTCCCTCCACAGACAAACGTCGGTAAATTAGGGAATGAACTTGCGCTCCCGGGGGCGGTTCAGCGAAAAGAGGAGGCGTGTTCCGGCGCAAACGTTCCCTGGTGCTATTTTGCAGTTTCAGAAAACAATTCCGCCACTGACCAGGAGAAACCTCGTCTAAAGTCAGTGGCGCGTTGCACATGTTATTCATATTCTATTTTAAGGGCGCATGTTTGGCCATAATCAATGTAGCGTGTGCACAACGCACATACACTTTGCTTCTCTCATCTACACAGTTCCCATTTTTGCAAACCATATAATTAAAGGAAAAATATTACCACACGAGGGAAATCATTGTGGTGCCCATGAAGATGTGAAAAAATAGGCATAAATCTAGCTTACACATTTACCCAAATGATCATACGCCTGTTTAAGCGAAGCTAATCTGGGTGTGTTTCTCCATCCCCAATGTCACTTCTCTGTGTTTTACGGCCCTGACGAGAACGTCGGTCTCCTCGGCTGTGAACCGCTGCTGGCAAATCCGCCGTTATAATAGCAATCCGCCATGGAACAAGCACACCTGCTCTTAAAGGGAATGTGAGATGTCGCTCTTTATTTCACGTTACACCCAAACTACACCTATGAGTATTGATTTGTATAGAGTATAGATTTGCGTCGGATCCGCCCACAAAGTTACTTGCGTTTCGCGTTTGATACTTGCGTTTCAAATCGTTAAAATAGGGCCCATTGTCTTGGTCTAGTCCGGTTTATTTCTACAGCGCTTTATACAAAACAGAGTGTTTCAAAGCAGCTTCACAGTGAACAACAGGAAAAATTCATCAGTTATGAAACAAATAGCATTTCACACACTATATCGTTAAAAGTTTGGGGTCGGTAAGATTTTTAATGTTTCTGAAAGTCTCTTCTGCTCATCAAAAGCTGCATTTATTTGATCAAAAATTCAGTGAAAACAGTGAAATATTATTATAATGTAAATCAGCTGTTTTCTATGTGAATATACAGTAAAGTGTAATTTATTCCTGTGATCAAAGCTGAATTTTCAGCATCATTACTCCAGTCTTCAGTGTCACATGATCCTTCAGAAATCACTCTAATATGATTAAAAACAATAAATCCTCTTATCGGCCTTAAACTTTTGAACGCTACTGTATAAAGCAGCTCTAAAAAGAGTGTCATTATTCAGTTCAATAACTCTGTCACTGCTGCAAAATTCAATTATGAATGAAATTTGATTCTGATTTAAGCAGATGTTTTGTGAAAGTGTATAAAAATCCTACTCATTATAAGTATACGTGAAAATCCTACTCACGTTTTATAATATGTGATGTTGCAGACTGGAGATTACTTGAAACACAAAATCAGAAGCAGACCAGAGAAATCCGAGCTCGTCAACATGCATATTCTACAAGGTAAAGGCTTTTAATCATAAAATATATGCATAGAATGATTAATATGTGTCTAATGAACCTGGCTGTGTGTATTATGAATATTTTTGGCTATTTTTCTTTCTCTTTTGTAATTCACTAAATGCATGAATGTAAGTAAAAATATACGATTGAAATGACGAGATTGACGAGCGTCTCGATCCCGGTTTATTCCGGAGTGACTCTGGTTCTGCATCGTGTGTGTTTGAGTGAAGAGCTTGTGTTTCATGTGTGTGTTTGAGTGTAGAGCTTGTGTTTCATGTGTGTGTTTGAGTGTAGAGCTTGTGTTTCATGTGTGTGTTTGAGTGTAAAGCTTGTGTTTCGCTTGTGCATCATGTGTGTGTTTGAGTGTAGAGCTTGTGTTTCATGTGTGTGTTTGAGTGTAAAGCTTGTGTTTCATGTGTGTGTTTGAGTGAAGAGCTTATGTTTCATGTGTGTGTTTGAGTGTAAAGCTTGTGTTTCGCTTGTGCATCATGTGTGTGTTTGAGTGTAGAGCTTGTGTTTCATGTGTGTGTTTGAGTGTAGAGCTTGTGTTTCATGTGTGTGTTTGAGTGTAGAGCTTGTGTATCATGTGTGTGTTTGAGTGTAGAGCTTGTGTATCATGTGTGTGTTTGAGTGTAGAGCTTGTGCATCATGTGTGTGTTTGAGTGTAGAGCTTGTGTATCATGTGTGTGTTTGAGTGTAGAGCTTGTGTTTCATGTGTGTGTTTGAGTGTAAAGCTTGTGTTTCGCTTGTGCATCATGTGTGTGTTTGAGTGTAGAGCTTGTGTTTCATGTGTGTGTTTGAGTGTAAAGCTTGTGTTTCATGTGTGTGTTTGAGTGAAGAGCTTGTGTTTCATGTGTGTGTTTGAGTGTAAAGCTTGTGTTTCGCTTGTGCATCATGTGTGTGTTTGAGTGTAGAGCTTGTGTTTCATGTGTGTGTTTGAGTGTAGAGCTTGTGTTTCATGTGTGTGTTTGAGTGTAGAGCTTGTGCATCATGTGTGTGTTTGAGTGTAGAGCTTGTGCATCATGTGTGTGTTTGAGTGTAGAGCTTGTGTTTCATGTGTGTGTTTGAGTGTAGAGCTTGTGTATCATGTGTGTGTTTGAGTGAAGAGCTTGTGTATCATGTGTGTGTTTGAGTGTAGAGCTTGTGTTTCATGTGTGTGTTTGAGTGTAGAGCTTGTGTTTCATGTGTGTGTTTGAGTGAAGAGCTTGTGTTTCATGTGTGTGTTTGAGTGTAAAGCTTGTGTTTCGCTTGTGCATCATGTGTGTGTTTGAGTGTAGAGCTTGTGTTTCATGTGTGTGTTTGAGTGAAGAGCTTGTGTTTCATGTGTGTGTTTGAGTGTAGAGCTTGTGTATCATGTGTGTGTTTGAGTGAAGAGCTTGTGTATCATGTGTGTGTTTGAGTGAAGAGCTTGTGTTTCATGTGTGTGTTTGAGTGAAGAGCTTGTGTTTCATGTGTGTGTTTGAGTGAAGAGCTTGTGTTTCATGTGTGTGTTTGAGTGTAGAGCTTGTGTTTCATGTGTGTGTTTGAGTGAAGAGCTTGTGTATCATGTGTGTGTTTGAGTGAAGAGCTTGTGTATCATGTGTGTGTTTGAGTGTAGAGCTTGTGTATCATGTGTGTGTTTGAGTGAAGAGCTTGTGTTTCATGTGTGTGTTTGAGTGTAGAGCTTGTGTTTCATGTGTGTGTTTGAGTGAAGAGCTTGTGTATCATGTGTGTGTTTGAGTGTAGAGCTTGTGTTTCATGTGTGTGTTTGAGTGTAGAGCTTGTGTTTCATGTGTGTGTTTGAGTGTAGAGCTTGTGTTTCATGTGTGTGTTTGAGTGTAGAGCTTGTGTTTCATGTGTGTGTTTGAGTGAAGAGCTTGTGTTTCATGTGTGTGTTTGAGTGTAGAGCTTGTGTTTCATGTGTGTGTTTGAGTGTAGAGCTTGTGTTTCATGTGTGTGTTTGAGTGTAGAGCTTGTGTATCATGTGTGTTTCATGTGTGAAGAGCTTGTGTTTCATGTGTGTGTTTCAGTGAAGGGCTTGTGTTTCATGTGTGTGTTTGAGTGAAGAGCTTGTGTGTCATGTGTGTGTTTGAGTGAAGAGCTTGTGTATCATGTGTGTGTTTGAGTGTAGAGCTTGTGTTTCATGTGTGTGTTTGAGTGAAGAGCTTGTGTTTCATGTGTGTGTTTCAGTGTAGAGCTTGTGTATCGTGTGTGTTTCAGTGTAGAGCTTGTGTTTCATGTGTGTGTTTGAGTGAAGAGCTTGTGTTTCATGTGTGTTTCAGTGTAGAGCTTGTGTTTCATGTGTGTGTTTGAGTGTAGAGCTTGTGTTTCATGTGTGTGTTTGAGTGTAGAGCTTGTGTTTCATGTGTGTGTGTGTGTGTGTGTGTGTTTCAGTGTAGAGCTTGTGTTTCATGTGTGTGTTTGAGTGAAGAGCTTGTGTTTCATGTGTGTGTTTGAGTGAAGAGTGAAGAGCTTGTGTTTCATGTGTGTGTTTCAGTGAAGAGCTTGTGTTTCATGTGTGTGTTTGAGTGAAGAGCTTGTGTTTCATGTGTGTGTTTCAGTGAAGAGCTTGTGTATCATGTGTGTGTTTCAGTGTAGAGCTTGTGTTTCATGTGTGTGTTTGAGTGTAGAGCTTGTGTTTCATGTGTGTGTGTGTTTCAGTGTAGAGCTTGTGTTTCATGTGTGTGTTTGAGTGTAGAGCTTGTGTTTCATGTGTGTGTTTGAGTGAAGAGCTTGTGTATCATGTGTGTGTTTGAGTGTAGAGCTTGTGTATCATGTGTGTGTTTGAGTGAAGAGCTTGTGTTTCATGTGTGTGTTTGAGTGAAGAGCTTGTGTTTCATGTGTGTGTTTGAGTGAAGAGCTTGTGTTTCATGTGTGTTTGAGTGAAGAGCTTGTGTTTCATGTGTGTTTGAGTGAAGAGCTTGTGTTTCATGTGTGTGTTTGAGTGAAGAGCTTGTGTTTCATGTGTGTGTTTGAGTGAAGAGCTTGTGTATCATGTGTGTGTTTCAGTGTAGAGCTTGTGTTTCATGTGTGTGTTTGAGTTTAGAGCTTGTGTTTCATGTGTGTGTTTGAGTGTAGAGCTTGTGTTTCATGTGTGTGTGTGTTTCAGTGTAGAGCTTGTGTTTCATGTGTGTGTTTGAGTGAAGAGCTTGTGTTTCATGTGTGTGTTTGAGTGAAGAGCTTGTGTATCATGTGTGTGTTTCAGTGTAGAGCTTGTGTTTCATGTGTGTGTTTGAGTTTAGAGCTTGTGTTTCATGTGTGTGTTTGAGTGTAGAGCTTGTGTTTCATGTGTGTGTGTGTTTCAGTGTAGAGCTTGTGTTTCATGTGTGTGTTTGAGTGAAGAGCTTGTGTTTCATGTGTGTGTTTGAGTGTAGAGCTTGTGTTTCATGTGTGTGTTTGAGTGTAGAGCTTGTGTTTCATGTGTGTGTTTGAGTGTAGAGCTTGTGTTTCATGTGTGTGTTTGAGTGAAGAGCTTGTGTTTCATGTGTGTGTTTGAGTGTAGAGCTTGTGCATCATGTGTGTGTTTGAGTGTAGAGCTTGTGTTTCATGTGTGTGTTTGAGTGAAGAGCTTGTGTTTCATGTGTGTGTTTGAGTGAAGAGCTTGTGTTTCATGTGTGTTTGAGTGAAGAGCTTGTGTTTCATGTGTGTGTTTGAGTGAAGAGCTTGTGTATCATGTGTGTGTTTCAGTGTAGAGCTTGTGTATCATGTGTGTTTCAGTGTAGAGCTTGTGTTTCATGTGTGTGTTTGAGTGTAGAGCTTGTGTTTCATGTGTGTGTTTGAGTGAAGAGCTTGTGTTTCATGTGTGTGTTTGAGTGTAGAGCTTGTGCATCATGTGTGTGTTTGAGTGTAGAGCTTGTGTTTCATGTGTGTGTTTGAGTGAAGAGCTTGTGTTTCATGTGTGTGTTTGAGTGAAGAGCTTGTGTTTCATGTGTGTTTGAGTGAAGAGCTTGTGTTTCATGTGTGTGTTTGAGTGAAGAGCTTGTGTATCATGTGTGTGTTTCAGTGTAGAGCTTGTGTTTCATGTGTGTGTTTGAGTTTAGAGCTTGTGTTTCATGTGTGTGTTTGAGTGTAGAGCTTGTGTTTCATGTGTGTGTGTGTTTCAGTGTAGAGCTTGTGTTTCATGTGTGTGTTTGAGTGAAGAGCTTGTGTTTCATGTGTGTGTTTGAGTGTAGAGCTTGTGTTTCATGTGTGTGTTTGAGTGTAGAGCTTGTGTTTCATGTGTGTGTTTGAGTGTAGAGCTTGTGTTTCATGTGTGTGTTTGAGTGAAGAGCTTGTGTTTCATGTGTGTGTTTGAGTGAAGAGCTTGTGTATCATGTGTGTGTTTGAGTGAAGAGCTTGTGTTTCATGTGTGTGTTTGAGTGAAGAGCTTGTGTATCATGTGTGTTTCAGTGTAGAGCTTGTGTTTCATGTGCGTGTTTGAGTGAAGAGCTTGTGTTTCATATGTGTGTTTCAGTGTAGAGCTTGTGTTTCATGTGTGTGTTTATTACACAGATCCAGCGGGTGAAGACTCCCAGAACACACTGAAGAGAGCCAGGTTTGCTGATGAGCTGAACGAGAAGATCTCTCTCAGACCCGGTCCACTGGAGCTGGTGGAGAAGAACATCATCCCGGTCCATTCCACACTTAAACAAGCCGCTATCACAGGTATTATTAGAGTTATAAGATGCTTCAGTAACTCCTGAAAGCCAAAGCCTCTTCTCAGCTGACAGGGAATGTTCTGGCAAAGTTACGCTCAAACGTTCTTCCGACAACATTAATGGAACATTCGTTCAAAGTTATTTGGTGTTTAATAATGTTCTCAAAACATCAGCACAGAAACTCTCTCTTTTATAGTTAACTGAAACTAAAACCAAAACCATAAAATAAAAAAAATAAAAACATTTTCATTACTTGAAATAAAATAACCGTTAACGGTAATAAAATAAAATAAATCATAAACTTATTTTATTTTAGCTAGTTACCAAGTTCTCTTTCTTTCATGTAGTTTCACATTCTAAACGAACTAAAACTTAAACATAACATAATTTGTAAATTATGAAAACAAAAAACTTTGTTTACTGGAAATATAAAAATAAAGATTAATTCACAATATTAATGGGAAGTATAACTGTGTGTGTGTGTGTGTGTGTGTGTGTGTGTGTGTGTGTGTGTGTGTGTGTGTGTGTGTGTGTGTGTGTGTGTGTGTGTGTGTGTGTGTGTGTGTGTGTGTGTGTGTGTGTGTGTGAGTGTTTGAGTGTGTGAGTGTGTCTGAGTGTGTGAGTGTGTCTGAGTGTCTGTGAGTGTGTGTGAGTGTGTGAGTGTGTGTGTTTGAGTGAAGACAATTATCCGAGTGTGTGTGTGATTGTTTGTTTGGTTGTGTGTGTGTGTGTGTGTGTGTGTGTGTGTGTGTGTGTGTGAGTGTTTGAGTGAAGACAATTATCCGAGTGTGTGTGTGATTGTTTGGTTGGTTGTGTGTGTGTGTGTGTGTGTGTGTGTGTGTGTGTGTGTGTGTGTGTGTGTGTGTGTGTGTGTGTGTGTGTGTGTGTGTGTGTGTGTGTGTGTGTGTGTGTGTGTGTGAGTGAGTGTTTGAGTGTGTGAGTGTGTGTGAGTGTGTGAGTGTGTGTGAGTGTCTGTGAGTGTGTGTGAGTGTGTGTGTTTGAGTGAAGACAATTATCCGAGTGTGTGTGTGATTGTTTGTTTGGTTGGTTGTGTGTGTGTGTGTGTGTGTGTGTGTGTGAGAGAGTGAGTGTTTGAGTGAAGACAATTATCTGAGTGTGTGTGTGTGTGTGTGTGTGTGTGTGTGTGTGATTGTTTGGTTGGTTGGTTGGTGTGTGTGTGTGTGTGTGTGTGTGTGTGTGTGTGTGTGTGTGTGTGTGTGTGTGTGTGTGTGTGTGTGTGTGTGTGTGTGTGTGTGTTTGAGTGAAGACAATTATCTGAGTGTGTGTGTGTGTGTGTGTGTGTGTGATTGTTTGGTTGGTTGGTTGGTTGTGTGTGTGTGTGTGTGTGTGTGTGTGTGTGTGTGTGTGTGTGTGTGTGTGTGTGTGTGTGTCTGTGTGTGAGTGTTTGAGTGAAGACAATTATCCGAGTGTGTGTGTGTGTGTGTGTGTGTGATTGTTTGGTTGGTTGTGTGTGTGTGTGTGTGTGTGTGTGTGTGTGTGTGTGTGTGTGTGTGTGTGTGTGTGTGTGTGTGTGTGTGTCTGTGTGTGTCTGTGTGTGAGTGTTTGAGTGAAGACAATTAACCCGAGTGTGTGTGTGATTGTTTGTTTGGTTGGTTGTGTGTGTGTGTGTGTGTGTGTGTGTGTGTGTGTGTGTGTGTGTGTGAGTGAGTGTTTGAGTGAAGACAATTAACCCGAGTGTGTGTGTGTGTGTGTGTGATTGTTTGGTTGGTTGTGTGTGTGTGTGTGTGTGTGTGTGTGTGTGTGTGTGTGTGTGTGTGTGTGTGTGTGTGTGTGTGTGTGTGTGTGTGTGTGTGTGTGTGTGTGTGAGTGAGTGTTTGAGTGAAGACAATTAACCCGAGTGTGTGTGTGATTGTTTGTTTGGTTGGTTGGTTGTGTGTGTGTGTGTGTGTGTGTGTGTGTGTGTGTGAGTGAGTGTTTGAGTGAAGACAATTAACCCGAGTGTGTGTGTGATTGGTTGGTTGGTTGTGTGTGTGTGTGTGTGTGTGTGTGTGTGTGTGTGTGTATGTATGTGTGATTGAGTGTTTGAGTGAAGACAACTTGTGTGTGTGATTGGTTGGTTGGTTGTGTGTGTGTGTGTGTGTGTGTGTGTGTGTGTGTGTTTGAGTGAAGACAATTATCCGATTGAGTGTGTGTGTGTTTGATTGTTTGTTTGGTTGGTTGTGTGTGTGTGTGTGTGTGTGTGTGTGTGTGTGTGTGTGTGTGTGTGTGTGTGTGTGTGTGTGTGTGAGTGAGTGTTTGAGTGAAGACAATTAACCCGAGTGTGTGTGTGATTGTTTGGTTGGTTGTGTGTGTGTGTGTGTGTGTGTGTGTGTGTGTGTGTGTGTGTGTGTGTGTGTGTGTGTGTGTGTCTGTGTGTGTCTGTGTGTGAGTGAGTGTTTGAGTGAAGACAATTAACCCGAGTGTGTGTGTGATTGTTTGTTTGGTTGGTTGTGTGTGTGTGTGTGTGTGTGTGTGTGTGTGTGTGTGAGTGAGTGTTTGAGTGAAGACAATTAACCCGAGTGTGTGTGTGTGTGTGTGTGATTGTTTGGTTGGTTGTGTGTGTGTGTGTGTGTGTGTGTGTGTGTGTGTGTGTGTGTGTGTGTGTGTGTGTGTGTGTGTGTGTGTGAGTGAGTGTTTGAGTGAAGACAATTAACCCGAGTGTGTGTGTGATTGTTTGTTTGGTTGGTTGTGTGTGTGTGTGTGTGTGTGTGTGTGTGTGTGTGTGAGTGAGTGTTTGAGTGAAGACAATTAACCCGAGTGTGTGTGTGATTGTTTGGTTGGTTGTGTGTGTGTGTGTGTGTGTGTGTGTGTGTGTGTGTGTGTGTGTGTATGTGTGTGTGTGTGTGTATGTATGTGTGATTGAGTGTTTGAGTGAAGACAACTCGTGTGTGTGATTGGTTGGTTGGTTGTGTGTGTGTGTGTGTGTGTGTGTGTTTGAGTGAAGACAATTATCCGATTGAGTGTGTGTGTGTTTGATTGTTTGTTTGGTTGGTTGTGTGTGTGTGTGTGTGTGTCTGTGTGTGTGTGTGTGTGTGTGTGTGTGTGTGTGTGTGTGTGTGTGTGTGTGTGTGTGTGTGTGTGTGAGTGAGTGTTTGAGTGAAGACAATTAACCCGAGTGTGTGTGTGATTGTTTGTTTGTTTGGTTGGTTGTGTGTGTGTGTGTGTGTGTGTGAGTGAGTGTTTGAGTGAAGACAATTAACCCGAGTGTGTGTGTGATTGTTCGGTTGGTTGTGTGTGTGTGTGTGTGTGTGTGTGTGTGTGTGTGTGTGTGTGTGTGTGTGTGTGTGTGTGTGTGTGTGTGTGTGTGTTTGAGTGAAGACAATTATCCGAGTGTGTGTGTGTGTGTGTGTGTGTGTGTGTGTGATTGTTTGGTTGGTTGTGTGTGTGTGTGTGTGTGTGTGTGTGTGTGTGTGTGTGTGTGTGTGTGTGTGTGTGTGTGTGTGTGTCTGTGTGTGTCTGTGTGTGAGTGTTTGAGTGAAGACAATTAACCCGAGTGTGTGTGTGATTGTTTGTTTGGTTGGTTGTGTGTGTGTGTGTGTGTGTGTGTGTGTGTGTGTGTGTGTGTGTGTGTGTGTGAGTGAGTGTTTGAGTGAAGACAATTAACCCGAGTGTGTGTGTGTGTGTGTGTGATTGTTTGGTTGGTTGTGTGTGTGTGTGTGTGTGTGTGTGTGTGTGTGTGTGTGTGTGTGTGTGTGTGTGTGTGTGTGTGTGTGTGTGTGTGTGTGTGTGTGTGTGTGTGTGTGTGAGTGAGTGAGTGTTTGAGTGAAGACAATTAACCCGAGTGTGTGTGTGATTGTTTGTTTGGTTGGTTGGTTGTGTGTGTGTGTGTGTGTGAGTGAGTGTTTGAGTGAAGACAATTAACCCGAGTGTGTGTGTGATTGTTTGGTTGGTTGTGTGTGTGTGTGTGTGTGTGTGTGTGTGTGTGTGTGTGTGTGTGTGTGTGTGTGTGTATGTATGTATGTGTGATTGAGTGTTTGAGTGAAGACAACTCGTGTGTGTGATTGGTTGGTTGGTTGTGTGTGTGTGTGTGTGTGTGTGTGTGTGTGTGTGTGTGTGTGTGTGTGTGTGTGTGTTTGAGTGAAGACAATTATCCGATTGAGTGTGTGTTTGATTGTTTGTTTGGTTGGTTGTGTGTGTGTGTGTGTGTGTGTGTGTGTGTGTGTGTGTGTGTGTGTGTGTGTGTGAGTGAGTGTTTGAGTGAAGACAATTAACCCGAGTGTGTGTGTGATTGTTTGGTTGGTTGTGTGTGTGTGTGTGTGTGTGTATGTGTGATTGAGTGTTTGAGTGAAGACAACTCGTGTGTGTGATTGGTTGGTTGGTTGTGTGTGTGTGTGTGTGTGTGTGTGTGTGTGTGTGTGTGTGTGTGTGTGTGTGTGTGTGTGTGTGTTTGAGTGAAGACAATTATCCGATTGAGTGTGTGTGTGTTTGATTGTTTGTTTGGTTGGTTGTGTGTGTGTGTGTGTGTGTGTGTGTGTGTGTGTGTGTGTGTGTGTGTGTGTGTGTGTGTGTGTGTGTGTGTTTGAGTGAAGACAATTATCCGATTGAGTGTGTGTGTGTTTGATTGTTTGTTTGGTTGGTTGTGTGTGTGTGTGTGTGTGTGTGTGTGTGTGTGTGTGTGTGTGTGTGTGTGTGTGTGTGTGTGTGTGTGTGTGTGTGTGAGTGAGTGTTTGAGTGAAGACAATTAACCCGAGTGTGTGTGTGATTGTTTGGTTGGTTGGTTGTGTGTGTGTGTGTGTGTGTGTGTGTGTGTGTGTGTGTGTATGTATGTGTGATTGAGTGTTTGAGTGAAGACAACTCGTGTGTGTGATTGGTTGGTTGGTTGTGTGTGTGTGTGTGTGTGTGTGTGTGTGTGTGTGTGTGTGTGTGTGTGTGTGTGTGTGTGTGTGTGTGTGTGTGTGTGTGTGTGTGTGTGTGTGTGTGTTTGAGTGAAGACAATTATCCGATTGAGTGTGTGTTTGATTGTTTGTTTGGTTGGTTGTGTGTGTGTGTGTGTGTGTGTGTGTGTGTGTGTGTGTGTGTGTGTGTGTGTGTGTGTGTGTGTGTGTGTGTGTGTGTGTGTGAGTGAGTGTTTGAGTGAAGACAATTATCCGAGTGTGTGTGTGATTGTTTGGTTGGTTGTGTGTGTGTGTGTGTAACTGATCTGATATCTGAGCATGTGAGCTGCCAGCAGCAGTGCAGGGACTGCTTTCAATCAGGTTCTCTGCTGGG
>NC_140224.1:800724-825724 GCF_951802725.1 Rutilus rutilus
CGTGAGTCACTTACACACACCAGCACTGAACACGTCACTTACACACACCAGCACTGAACACGTGAGTCACTTACACACACCAGCACTGAACACGTCACTTACACACACCAGCACTGAACATGTCACTTACACACACCAGCACTGAACACGTCACTTACACACACCAGCACTGAACACGTGAGTCACTTACACACACCAGCACTGAACACGTGAGTCACTTACACACACCAGCACTGAACACGTGAGTCACTTACACACACCAGCACTGAACACGTGAGTCACTTACACACACCAGCACTGAACACGTCACTTACACACACCAGCACTGAACACGTGAGTCACTTACACACACCAGCACTGAACACGTCACTTACACACACCAGCACTGAACACGTGAGTCACTTACACACACCAGCACTGAACACGTCACTTACACACACCAGCACTGAACACGTGAGTCACTTACACACACCAGCACTGAACACGTCACTTACACACACCAGCACTGAACACGTCACTTACACACACCAGCACTGAACACGTGAGTCACTTACACACACCAGCGTCACGAAGCTCAGTGCAAGTGGTCCTTTAAAGGGGTGGTATAATGCCCTTTTCACAAGATGTAAAATAAGTCTCTGATGTCCCCAGAGTGTGTGTGTGAAGTTTTAGCTCTAAATACCCCACAGATATTTTTATACAGCATGTTAAAGTTGTCACTTTTTGAGGGTGAGCAAAAACACACCGTTTTGTGTCTGTTCCTTTAAATGCAAATGAGCTGCTGCTCCCAGCACAGGGGGCGGAGCTACAACAGCTCGTGTTCTTTTACCTCACACCAAGCGTGCCGCACAAGCCCTGAAAAGTGAAGCCAAAACGTCTCGATCGCCCCCCGGTGACTGGTCCTAGTATAGGTCATAAGCCCCGCCTCCCCATGTTATTCAACGGGACGTGAGACCAACTAAACAATTAAATTACACTTCAAATATCTTTTTTCCAAAGGTGGTTTCTTTCATTTGCTGTCGTTTTTATCACGCTGATGTAAGTTCAAGTGTCTGTTTCAAAAATAAGTTGGTTTTTAGTTAGTTACGTGATGCGGTGGTGTAACGTCATGATTGACAGCTGTGATTGACAGGTTCTCGAGCGAAGTAGTCACTGAAGCACCAACGGACATTTTTTTCGGGATCTTCGGAGGACTGAGGAGATTGTATTTACTTTATTTTAACAAGCCTCTTGTCGTACTGCAATCAATTTTTTTAAAAGTGTGCAGAATCCACTCTCCCTGAGTGCATTCTGCGAGAGTGAGGGCGGAGCGTTGATTTCGCGGCTTTACTTCCTGCTCACTACTGCGCAGGTCTGGTCCCGAGATCGCTACTGCGCAGACTCAAGTTCCAATATGTCAGCGCCATATCGGGACTCTGGCGGCTTCAGTTCTCATCAATGGAAGAGAGCGAAGGGGCGTCGTCCATCTTTTTTTACAGTCTATGCCTCACACACACACGCACTGAAAATATCAAAAACTTTTAGCCTTTTATGTTCAAACCGGAGTCAGACAATGATGGAGAGACTCAAGAAGAAGTGACAACATGTAGAAGCAACAGGACATTTCTGAATGGAGAGTTGGTGAATTTATGTAGCTGATGTGTAGTTATCTTCTAGTCATTGATTAGCATATTCTATCATGATAATCTATAAATCGTGTTCCCAGGGGCGGAGTTTATGTAAATTATAGGGTTGGTGATGTCACTAACGGGAGGAATGTGGTGTAGTCTCTACCAGCCGTTTGTTGTAGTTCTTAAAAAGCTATTTCTTTAAAAGCAAGTATCTCCCTTTGCTTTGAGCTTTGAGTGTCGTAACTTTGCAGATGTTGTTTATGCTCAAACAGCAACATTACACACTAACTACAGTTAGAAAAGTCAAATCATAATCAACCACCCCTTTAAATGTAGAAGTTCAGGTGGTTGAGATCTTCGGCCCCCTGTGGAGGTTCAGGGAACTGCAGGTTCTGCTCAGGATCCGTCTGACAGCTCTTTGACTCGGAGCCTGAGATCAGTGTGTTTCTGACGCAGTGTTTTGTGAATGTTAGAATGATTGCCCGTTCTCTGGTGATAATAAACGACCGCTGTATGTGCCTGGCATCACATCATCATGACCTGTTGCTAACAAAAAAAAAAGCGTGTGCGGAATATTTACTTTAGCGTTGTAGCTTGTGAAAGCTGTAAATTATGTACATGTTTAATAATAATCACCTCATGTGTGGCATTTATTAAATGCAAAGTACTTGGGAAATATACATCAATCTTATAAACAATGTCACCTGCGTACCAACTTATGGAAACTCCAAGGTTTGACCTTTGCAGTAATGTTTAACAGAAGACATTATTTATATTTGTTTAACCCTTTAAGACTACTGATTCATATTAGATACAGTCTCTAAAATTCATGCAGTCCTTTGATAGTTTAAGTCAAGTCAACTTTATTTATGTAGCGCTTTATACAATACAGATTGTTTCTAAGCAGCTTTACAGAGATAACAGGAAAATAATGCAACAAAGATTGCTTTGGCTGTACAGCAGAGCTAGAAGAAAGTCACTGTCCAGTTTAACTACGTTTTTAATTGATTTATTTTCGTCGTACGAAATATTCGTTATTATCTCGCTTACACAACGCCGTTTACAACTGAAAAACTGAAAACTTTTAATGCGTTCTGGCCATTCATTTACACGACAGATGCATTTTGGTGGCCTGAGAAAGCAAACTTTAAACAGTTTTTTTTTTTTTTTACTATACCGTTATCATCTCCGTGTAAACTGTAAATAATGTGAATCTGTGAAAATGGTGACGGATTGCACATGCGTATTACGTGTTTAGTCTATAGGCATTGGGGTGTAACGATATTCAAACTGAACCGAAAAACCACGATACACGTATTGACTCTCTTCTGCCGCCGGTCTCTAGTGGCCAGTCGATGAACTGCAGTTTAAGTCTCTTCAGTTTATTCAAGAGAGAGACACGAAGGTTGCCTCTTGAGGTTGACCTCACTTTACTTTATGTTACAAAACTAACTTTTCTTCCTTGACATTATTAGGGGTGTAATGGTGCACGTATTCATCCCGCAAAATTTCGAGTGTCTTATCTCGAACACGGCGAACACTGCGTTGTAGCCTAACCACCACCATTAACCACCAATAATCGCAATACGCTCCACGTTTTATTACTTTCGATAAGAAACAAAGTGTAATCTTTCAAATTCTGTCCATTTTATCATGAAATTCAAACAATAAATGTTGTTTTGGCGCTCTTTTAACTGGTAATAGGCGAGTGAACACGATCATCTCTTCCTCTTAAACACCAGTTACACAATAAACATCTGAAGGTATGTTGAAAGATACAGTACAACTTACTGAAATGAATCATAACTCGTGTAATCGCTCAATCAGTGTTTCAAAGGCAGAAAGACGTCAATAAAACGGCTTGTAAACAAAATGTCACATAATTTACCTCAGTTTCCACAACTTGTTAGTTCGCTAGAGAAATGAACTCATTCGCTAAATATATGCACTATATCAGCCTATATATTATATTTGACTTAACCTGTTAGTGAAGTCTTGATTATTTCATGCATGTTTTAAAAGCATAACTACACTGCAAAAAATGCTGTTCTTACTTAGTATTTTTGTGTTGTTTCCAGTCCAAAAATCTAAAAATTCTTAAATCAAGAAGCATTTACTAGAGAAGTAAAACTACATAAGAAATTCTATTTTGTTTTCAGATAAACAGAAAGTATCTTAAGTGATTTTTGCTTAAAACAAGCTAAATTATCTGCCAGTGCAGTAAGGAAAATAATCTTGTTTTAAGATTATGTTTTTATTAAGTTTTTTTGAATTAAGTTTTTTTTTCTTACTGCACTGGCAGATAATTTAGCTTGTTTTAAGCAAAAATTACTTAAGTTACTTACTGTTTATCTGAAAACAAAAAATAATTTCTTATGTAGTTTTACTTCTCTAGTAAATACTTCTTGATTTAAGAATTTTTAGATTTTTGGACTGGAAACAACACAAAAATACTAAGTAAGAACAGCATTTTTTGCAGTGTAGATATAGAGGTTAATGCAAAAAATGTAAGTGTTGATTATTATATCTAAAAATAGCAACTGAATTTTGGTTAATAGTTTGGGCTATGTTGTTAACCTTTAATATTGTAGTAATGTAAAGCTGTTTTTTCCTCCATATTCTCACTATATCAGACAATGTGATACTTAACAAAAAACACATGATTCTTTTTTGTCTAAAGGTTCAATAAACTGTTCCATTTAAAAAAAATAAAAAACTTTTTCTGACTAGTATTATTATTTAATATGTCAGGCTTTACAGGGTTAATAACAATCAATCATTAATCATCATTTTGTATTATTAAGGGCCCTCAGAGCAAAGACGGCAGCGCTCAAACCCCAGAGGAGAACATGAGCGACGGCCAGGGAACAACACCGATCCCAGTTCAAGCCATGGTCAAGGTAAAACTGAAGTCCTCATCAAATAATAAACTCACTGTAAATCTGATATCTGCTCATTGCATGAAGTTCTTTTCCTGTGCAAAGCAGTCCAAAGTGTCTGAGAAGAACCGCCACAAGAAACCCAAAGACATCAAGCCTAAAGTGAAGAAGCTGAAGTACCACCAGTACATCCCACCGGACCAGAAGGCCGAGCGTTCTCCTCCGGCTCAGATGGACTCGGCGTACGCTCGTCTGCTTCAACAACAGCAGCTCTTCCTACAACTGCAGATCCTCAGCCAGCAGAAACACACACACTCGCAGACACACTCGCAGACCAGCTTCAGCTACCAGATCAACCAGCACAAGTGAGTCCTTCATCATTCAGATAGCTGTCAGAAGCACAAATATCACCGGACTAACTACATCACGTACACACTTGAATCATTGTGTCCTATAAAGGGATGTTCTGCAGGATTTTGTCTTTTTCTTTTTTGCATTAAATGAATCAAAAGTGACAGTAAAGACATGTATAATGTTACAAAAGATTCTATTTCAAATAAATGCTGTTCTTTTGAACTTTCTATTCATCAAAGAATCTGCTATCACATGTATCACATTTTGGATGAATTGGCAGTTCAAAAGAACAGCATTTATTTGAAATAGAATCTTTTGTTACATTATAACTTTTTGTAACATCCTTGATGAATAGAAGTATTCTTTTCTTTCACAATTTTTTTTACTGATGCCAAACGTTTAAATTGTAATGTAACACTGTTCCCTTTCAGTCGGTCACGTTCAACGTTACGTCGACGTGCCAATGTAATTGGGATCACTTCAGGGAAGCCCTATCATCTTCGAATATCTACAGAACAAGCCAGTGCACATTGGCGTGTGAGGTTTGCATCTCGGGTATAAATACGGAAGCGGTGCACTCTCTCTGCTGTGCACTTCGGCCATTCTCTGAGTGCCTCAGCACTATTGACAGATCTAAAAGAGTGTTTTTCTTCACAAAAGAGCAAAACACAGTTTTCAGGATGTCATTCCGCCTGTGCGTTTCTGGGTGCGGTCGTTCCCTGGCGCCAACTGACGGCCACATTAGTTGCCTCTCATGTTTGGGTATTCAGCTGCTGAAGGCTACTTCGGCACTTAGCCAGGGTGATCTGAGGATTACCGTGAGGGCTTCTCCGCAGAGTCATTCTCCATGGGGCTCTCAAGCCTCTCAAACACAGCGGCCGTTGGAGCTTTCGAAGGAGCGCATTGGTCCTTCACACGGACGACCAGTCGTTTCCTTTGGGGCTCCAGCTGACGATCAGATGTCAGTCGCAGCATCGGAGGGGGAGCTTCAGTCCTCTGGGGATGAAGACTCGGCTGCAGTTGCCTCACTCCGGGAGGTGTAGCGTTTCCTGAGACGGACCGAGAATGGGTGGTTATGCTTTCCCGGGCAGCCAAAAAGGTTGGGCTTGTGTGGAACCCACCCCCAAATCCCGAACCTTCTAGGCTGGACGATTGGTTTCTCAGGGCGGGCCGTGCTGGTGCCTTTCTTCCCAGAGGTGCATGAGGAGCTCACTAGGACGTGGACGTTACCTTATTCTGCTAGAAGCCGTCCTAGTGGCTCCTTCCTCCTCACCACCCTCGATGGTGGAGTGGCTAAGGACTTTGTGAATATTTCACAATTTTCACTTTTTGTTCTGCCAAAACTTCATTGAAAGAGCAATTTCTGAAACCCCTGGGTCCCAAGAGGGCGCGCTTGGCAGTGTACGACGCTATGTCTTGTCACCCTCAGGCCCCTTTTCTATCGCCAGCGAGCAGCAGTGGCTGTGTTCTGGTCTACGCTCTCGCCTAATGTCACAACTCCCCCGCCATCTCCTCCTCTGGAGTCAGAAGCATCTGAGATCGCTTCATGCCATTCACATTCTGGGCCTGCTCAACCATGCAGCCAACGAGCTCTCACGACAGCTTACGCTCCCGGGAGAGTGGCGACTCCATCCCCAGATGGTCCAGCTGATTTGGAGGCACTTCGGGGCCGACCAGGTAGCTCTGTTTGACTCCCTGGACACGTCACATTGCCAGTTGTTCTTCTCCCTGACCGACGGAACCCTCGGCACAGATGCACTGGCACACAGCTGGCCCCGAGGCCTACGCAAATATGCGTTTCCCCCCCCCAGTGAGCCTTCTTGCACAGACCCTGTGCAAGGTCAGAGAGGACGAGGAGCAGGTCTTGCTCGTTGCGCCATATTGGCCCAGCCGGACCTGTTTCTTGGAACTAGTGCTCCTCGCGACAGCCCTTCCCTGGCCCATTCCTCTGAGGAAGGTCAAGAGGGTAGGGGATCTGCATGCATTTTCGGTCGACGAATCTTGCCTAGAATTCGGCCCGGCTAACTCTCACATGATCCTGAGACCCCAGATGGGATACGTGCCCAAGGTTCCTACCATTCCCTTCACGATCTCGGCTCCTCAGAGAAACACAAAAGGTGCGTGCATCAGCTTCCGTATTTATATCCGAGCTGCAGGGCGCGAAATGCACATCTTGCACGCCAATGTTCATTGGCTTGTTCTGTAGATACTCAAAGATGATAGGGCTCAAAAGTTGCAAATCATCATATTAGAATTATATCTGAAGGATCATGTGACACTGAAGACTGGTGTAATGATGCTGAATCAGCTTTGATCACAGGAATAAATTATATTTTAACATGTATTCACATAGAAAACAGCTGTTTTACATTGGAATAATATTTCACTGTTTTACTGTATTTTTAATAAATGCCGTCTTTTTACGCCCCCGTTTTAATAAATGTACAAATAAATGCCGTCTTGGGGAGAAGAGACTTCTTTTAAAAAAATGAACACATTGAAAAATATCCTAACTTTTGAACTGTACTGTGTATAGTTAAATATATACTTTTTAAACCCTTAAAGACCTAGAACATTTTTAGGGCACCTGACTCTCCTGTACTTTTCTCTGTTTTTCTAACCCATTATAGCAGTCAGCATCAAGTTTTATCATTTTAAAAAGGAGAACTTGAAGTTTCAAACTATTTCATTTAAAGTACCAATTTTACATTTATTTTGTCTGAGAATGGATACATTTATCAGATTTAAGAAAAAAGGGAGCAAATGTTTGGTCAAAGTCAAACAGAACCTCCTTGAAGTTTGAATTTTTCCCTTTAGAAAGTTATACTTGGATGTTCTAGATTTCCAGATGAAATTTTGTCTACATGCAACGGATTGTTATGTCTAAGCAAGTTATGGCCATTTATTACAACATTATTATAGGCGCTTTTCAGTGAAAACGGGTGTTTTTTATTTACTGACAAGAGTTGTTTCCAGCATTCTCACTGATGTGTGTGTGTGTGTGTGTATCAGGTCGTCCGGTGAGCAGCAGGCCTCATGTGCTTCAGCAGGCAGTAGCAGCAGCTCGTCGTCTCCAGTGAAGAGCAACTACTGCAGTCCGTCCTCCATCAACTCCATCAACTCCATCAACTCCATCAACTCTCTCAACTCCATCAGTCCTGCGCCGCTGCCCAACAACCTGGACGACCTGAAGGTACTGATGATGACCCAAAGCTTATACACCCTCTGGTGCTCTTTGCTCATTTTTGACCGAAAATTTGTACATTTGTTTTGTTTACAATTTTTTTCTTCATCGGAATGGTACGAAACTTGGTAAAGATAAAGAGAAAGGCTCACCAAAACAAAGTCACTTTTCACGTTTTCTGGGTTGGTAGATGCACCGGGGACCCGGTTATAGCACTTAAACATGGAAAAATCATGATATGTCCCCTTTAAATAAAAAAAATGCTTCTTCTTATAAAGCCTGAAACTCTTATCTTCTGTGACTTCAGGTGTCGGAACTGCGACAGCAACTGCGCATACGAGGCCTCCCCGTCTCCGGCACCAAAACGTCTCTCATCGAGCGCCTGCGTCCCTTTAAAGACTCCAGCTGCGCTTCTCCATCGGGCTCCGGGGACGTCAGCACCGGCCCGTTCCCCGTGACTCCCGGCGGATCCTCCTATCAGTCCCCGGCGTCCCACGGGCCCGGCTTCTACCCGTTCTGCAGCAGCGGCTCCTCGCCTCCCATCTCCCCGGCCTCTTCGGACCTCTCGCTGCCCGACAGCTTCAGCGACGGCACGCTGTCGTCTCCACCCCTCGGCCCGGACGCGGAGAAGGACAAGATGCTGGTAGAGAAGCAGAAGGTGATTGAGGAGCTGCGCTGGAAGCTCCAGCAGGAGCAGAGGCAGGTGGAGGAGCTGCGCTTTGAGCTCCACAAGAGGAGCCGCGAGTGTCCTGTGATCATGGAGCCTCCGGTTCAGGTCCAGCAGGGCTACGGCGTGTCGGTCAAGCAGGAGCACGTGTCCTCCAGCTGCCCGCTATCCTCCGAGCAGGGGAACGGAGTGTGTGTGGGTCACTGCGACCCGAGTCTCTCTGCCTTCATGAGTCCTCAGTGTTCTCCTCAGGAGTCTCCCGTTACTAAACCCTCCTCCAGTCCTCAGCCTGAGTCGCCTGTCCAACCGTTCCTGCTGAGAGACTCGCACAGACCCGCTCGCAACATGCAGGTGCGCCACGATCACGATCCATCTCACACTCATCTGTTCATTAAAGGGATAGTTCACCCAAAAATGAAAATTAGCCCATGATTTACTCACCCTGAAATCATCCTAGGTGTATATGTCATTCTTCTTTCAGACGGACACAATCAGAGTTATATTAAGAAAATGTCCTGGCTCTACCAAGCTTTATAATGGCAGTGAATGGCCGGTTTCTGTTAAAAGTTCATCAAAGTGCATCTCTCCATCATAAAGTGCTCCACAGGCTCCAGGGGTTAATAAAGGCCTTCTGAAGCGAAGCGATGCCTTTGTGTAAGAAAAATATCCATTATCCATATAAAATTTTAAACTTTATCAACTAAAATAACTAGCTTCCGGCAGATGGTCACTCTCATTATAAAGCTTGGAAGAGCCAGGACATTTTTTTATATAACTAATAATGTCATATACACCTAGGATGATTTCAGGGTGAGTAAATCATGGGCTAATTTTCATTTTTGGGTGAATTATCCCTTTAATTCAGAAATACATGCAGATCACACCTCTTCTGTGATGAGCTTGTTTCACATTTAAAGGGGTGGTTGATTATGATTTGACTTTTCTAACTTTAGTTAGTGTGTAATGTTGCTGTGTGAGCATAAACAACATCTGCAAAGTTACAGCGCTCAAAGCTCAGAGCAAAGGGAGATATTTGCTTTTAAAGAAATGGCTTTTTAAGAACTACAACAAACGGCTGGTAGAGACTACACCACATTCCTCCCGTTAGTGACATCACCAACCCTAGAATTTACATAAGCCCCGCCCCCTGAACGCGATATATAGATTATCATAACATGCTAATCAGTGACTAGAAGATAACTACACATCAGCTTCATAAATTCACCAACTCTCCATTCAGAAATGTCCTGTTGCTTCTACATGTTGTCTCTTCTTCTTGAATCTCTCCATCATTGTCTGATTCCGGTTTGAACATAAACATTACATTTTCAGTGCATGTGTGTGTGTGAGGTAAAAGAACAGAGCTCTTGAAGCTCCGCCCACTGTGCCGGGAGCAGCAGCTCATTTGCATTTAAAGGGACAGACACAAAACGTCAAAAAGTGACAATTTTAACAGGCTATATAAAAATATCTGTGGGGTATTTTGAGCTTAAACTTCACACACACACTCTGGGGACATCAGAGACTTATTTTACATCTTGTGAAAAGGTATACCACCCCTTTAATGTATCCACACTGCAAAAATCATGTTCTTCCTCAGGGTTTCTGTCTTGTTTTCCAGCACAAATATCTAAACATTCTTAAATCAAGATACATTTACTGGAGAAGCAAAATTATTTATCAAGTTTTGTTTTATGAAAAATCAATAAAAATTACATTTTTGAGGAATCTAGCTAATATATATATATATATATATAAAAAAGCAAAAAAGTTCATAATTCCTGTAAATATATATATACAAGGCTCGACAAACTTTTTTGCTCACCAGTCACTGTGGCTATTGGTTTTCCAAAGATACTATTCCCACTGCATTTTCACTGGCCACCATTTTGACATTGATTCCAAGGGGTAAAACTGCCATATAGATATTTATTATATTAACTCTTAATTTGGCAGCAGGTTTATTAGGCTGCTGTCACTTTAAGACCTGATGCACAGATCCAATATACTGTTACACATGCGTTTTCTTTCTCAACTGTTTAGGTTCACTTAAATATAACTGACTGTGTTTATGTGAATACTTGCCAAGACCAGCGTTTTGACGTTATTTTGTGTGTATTTGACAGTTAAGCGCAATAAGTAGCGGAAAATAACTCAATTTAGTGCTGAGAGGCGACTTTATGTTACACAAAGCACTTGGCACAAGCTCTAATCACAGACACATGTTTGTGACTGACTGCTGAAACATCTCTCTCTGTCACAGTTACAGCAGAAAAGCGTGTGTCAGTCGAGCTGCTCGTATCCATCAGACCACAGAAGCCTTCAGTCGCTCTACACGAGTCCAGAGAACAGCATGAACCCCAGAGGCTCGTCCAAGAACAAGAGCGCAAACCTGCAGCAGAAAGTACGTGAAGAAGTCCAATTCAACTACTAATTCATCTCACTCACTCACTAAACATCACACGTCAAAGCGTTACATATTCTGTTCTGCACCTCCTGCAACAGTAAGTCTCAATTACACTGTTTTTACACTAAATTCCGCCGTCTGTTGGTGCTCTTCGGTCATTTTTGGCTGAAAAATGTTACGATTTTTATTTTTAATTTTTTTTACTTCATCGAAATGGTACGAAACTTGGTAAAGGTTTTGGCACTTGCTATGTGAACACACAGAAAAATCATGAATATGATTCGAACAGGTTAAATGGTCCTGAAACTATAGTCACACTTGAGCTCCTCGCGGTCAGAAACGAGCGCATTGGAAATGAATGAGACGAGTTTCCTCTAGTGGAAGCGTTTGGTACTGCAGCCGAACAACATCTCACTGAAAGATCATTTTTGAGATATCAACCTCAAATTTGGAACACAACTTGTTTAGATTTATGGTTTTGTTATTCTTGCAGTTTTAGAGTAAAACATGTTTTTGAAAATATAGATTTCATATAATTTTAACATCATAACATTTTTCATATCAATAAACGTAATTTTTTAAAACTTTTTTTAAGTTCAGGTTTTAAAACTTTTCTCACTTCAGCAATAATCTGCCAAGTGTCGTCTTTAAAAAGAGATCAAACTTCAGTCTGTGTTTTAAAGCATTCAAGATTTACCAGTTTAAGTTGGAAATTAAATTTTCAGGTCTATGCTCAAAAAGTGAATAAATGGATTATAAATACAACGTAAATATAATTTAGTGCCATAAAATCCCCTGAAAATACAAAATATTAAACCGAAAACATTATCAAACTAAAATATAGTACATTCCTTTCATTGAAATAAAAAAATAAAAATAATAATTGGTCATTTCTGACCGACACGTGTACAGCACCAGAGGGTTGACCAATGTTTTGTTGCACATCTTTGAATTGGTCAAGATTCTCACACAATCTGATTGTCATTGGGTCAGAGTTTACACCATCCTCCTGAGGAATATCGTATGCTAGATTCCGCCGCACACACACACACACACACACACACACACACAGCGTCTCGTGTCCCTCTCGCTCCTGTGTAACGCTTGTCTCCTCATGTAGGAGGCTCGATCTCACTCTCCCCGGCACCTCGAGCCCCAGTCTCCCACATCCAGCTCTGTCTTCTGTAGCTCAGACTGTCCTGTGTCCCTCAGTAAACCCCCGTGTTATGAGGAGGCTGTGAAACAGGTACACACACTCTCACACACACTCACACACAGTCTCCCACATGCAGCTCTGTCTTCTGTAGCTCAGACTGTCCTGTGTCCCTCAGTAGGAGGCTGTGAAACAGGTAAAGCAGCTCGTCCTCGGCTTCTGTCTCGCTGCTGTCCTCTCACACACTCTCACACACTCTCACTGCTCTCACGCTTCTGCTGCGTCTGTAGAGCTGTCCTCTGAGTTACAGTCCTGTGTGCTTCAGGGAAACCCCTCTGACACTTACAGTTAGCTAGAGGTGCAACGGATCACAAAACTCACGGTTCGGATCATTTACGTTTTTTGAGCCACGGATCGGATCATTTTTCAGATCAGCAAAACATTTTTTTATAAAATATATAATAAATAATTTTTTATTTATTACTTAAAGCTCACTTGAAGTACGCCGATAACACAGCAAAAACTACTAGCCTAACTGATAAAGTTCAAACATTATCAAAAACAAACAGTCAAGTAATAAATTAAGAACAAATACACAAACTTATAAACAAACTAAATAACAAACGTATAAAGTCTAACAGTAGTGTTCAGGTACAGAAATGAATAATTAGGCCTAAATGTAGAATAACACTATTTTTTCGAAATTAAATATAGGTTCATCTTTGTTAAAGCTGTATTTTGTTGTTTTATTAACATTTATGACACACACAGACAACTGCAGGAATATAAGACCGAAACTGACAAACATCCGGTTTCTTTTTCAACTGGTCACTTATGACATAACCGAGAGAATACTTGCCGAGAAGGATATTTAGACATAATTATGTGTATATGTGTCTGTTCAAGGGCAAGGAAACGCGAAAGAGGAATCAATTTGGTGTTTGAGCGCTGTCTGAAACACGCCTCTCTCTCTCTCTCTCTCTCTCTCTCTCTCTGTGAGTGTGTGTACTGTGTATAATTATTTTATATATATAAACAGACACACATGCATGTATATATTTAAGACATATTTAAATGTATATACTGTATATATAATTATATACAATTTATATTATATACCGGTATAAATATACATTATATATAAATAACACATTTTTCTTAAATATATACAAAATAATTATACACAGTGTTTTATGTAAACACAAACTTTTATTTTGGATGCGATTAATCGTTGCCCAGCACTAGTTTAAATAAATTACTGCAGTAAATTACAATTGTACTGTAAAATATAATTATAATCATTTTATTTTACACTACAAGTTACAATACTAATATTTATGTCTTTAATTCTTCGCTTACAAACGCTTTTATTTTGGAGGAATATTGGTGAAATGCTGTAAACTTCTGCCCACAAAAATGCAGTTATGTGAACGTGTAGATAAAGTGAACCCAGTGAACGCTGCTTTCCCAAACACACGATAAACTGGCAGCACAAGCAGAGAGTCGCAGTGTTTCCTGTGAATCGAGACGCTCTGAGACGCTGAAAACACCGACACGCGTGTAAATGAACACAGTGCTGCGCTTCACTCTGTTTGGGAAACCCTGCTGTACTTTATAGTGATTTCTGTCCTAAACATCTGCTAGCGTAACTACAACACTTCCAACAACACTTTACAACAAAAACCTGTTCATATATTTAATTTTCTCAAAACTGTATGGAAGCTCGTTTCCACCACAGAATATTATTTTAATTTAACTTTTTATTTTATCTATTTAAAATTTATATTTTGCACATCTGACTTTATTTCTCACATTTCAGTAAATTCTGATTTTATTTCTCTAAATCCTGACTTTATTTCTCTAAACTCTGACTTTATTTCTCACAATTCCAGGTTTATAACTCACAATTCTGACTTTATTTCTCGTAATTCTGAGTTTATAACTCACAATTCTGACTTTATTTATCTGAATACTGACTTTATTTCTCAAAATTCTGACTTTATTTCTCTAAATCCTGACTTTATTTCTCTAAAACCTGACTTTATCTATCTGAATGACTTTATTTCCAAGTTTAGAGATAATTAGAACAGAACAGGCGTTGAGCGTCTGACAGGTGTGCTGAAAGCGTGGATCACTGACCCGGTATGTGTGTGTATGTGTGTTGCAGCAGATGGTGCGCAGCCAGCAGATGGACGAGCTCCTGGATGTCCTCATCGAGAGTGGAGGTCAGTCTCATTCAGACACTCAGATGTTGTGAAAGTGTTGAGTTAGTGTTTCACACACTCAGATGTTTTGACGGTGTTGAGTTAGTGTTTCACACACTCAGATGTTGTGACGGTGTTGAGTTAGTGTTTCACACACTCAGATGTTGTGACGGTGCACACTCAGATGTTGTGACGATGTTGAGTTAGTGTTTCACACACTCAGATGTTGTGACGGTGTTGAGTTAGTGTTTCACACACTCAAGATGTTTTGACGGTGTTGAGTTAGTGTTTCACACACTCAGATGTTGTGCTGGTGTTGAGTTAGTGTTTCACACACTCAGATGTTGTGCTGGTGTTGAGTTAGTGTTTCACACACTCAGATTTTGTGACGGTGTTGAGTTAGTGTTTCATACACTAAGATGTTGTGACGGTGTTGAGTGAGTGTTTCACACACTCAGATGTTGTGACGGTGTTGAGTTAGTGTTTCACACACTCAGATGTTGTGACGGTGTTGAGTTAGTGTTTCACACACTCAGATGTTGTGACGGTGTTGAGTTAGTGTTTCACACACTCAGATGTTGTGTCGGTGTTGAATTAGTGTTTCACACACTCAGATGTTGTGCAGGTGTTGAGTTAGTGTTTCACACACTCAGATGTTGTGACAGTGTTGAGTTAGTGTTTCACACACTCAGATGTTGTGATGGTGTTGAGTTAGTGTTTCACACACTCAGATGTACTCAATTGTTGTGACGGTGTTGAGTTAGTGTTTCACACACTCAGATGTTGTGCTGGTGTTGAGTTAGTGTTTCACACACTCAGATGTTGTGCTGGTGTTGAGTTAGTGTTTCACACACTCAGATGTTGTGCTGGTGTTGAGTTAGTGTTTCACACACTCAGATGTTGTGACGGTGTTGAGTTAGTGTTTCACACACTCAGATGTTGTGACAGTGTTGAGTTAGTGTTTCACACACTCAGATGTTGTGACGGTGTTGAGTTAGTGTTTCACACACTCAGATGTTGTGACGGTGTTGAGTTAGTGTTTCACACACTCAGATGTGACAGTGTTGAGTTAGTGTTTCACACACTCAGATGTTGTGACGGTGTTGAGTTAGTGTTTCACACACTCAGATGTTGTGACGGTGCACACTCAGATGTTGTGACGGTGTTGAGTTAGTGTTTCACACACTCAGATGTTGTGTCAGTGTCGAGTTAGTGTTTCACACACTCAGATGTAGTGACGGTGTTGAGTTAGTGTTTCACACACTCAGATGTTTTGACGGTGTTGAGTTAGTGTTTCACACACTCAGATGTTGTGACGGTGTTGAGTTAGTGTTTCACACACTCAGATGTTGTGACGGTGCACACTCAGATGTTGTGACGGTGTTGAGTTAGTGTTTCACACACTCAGATGTTGTGACGGTGTTGAGTTAGTGTTTCATACACTCAGATGTTGTGACGATGTTGAGTTAGTGTTTCACACACTCAGATGTTGTGACGGTGTTGAGTTAGTGTTTCACACACTCAGATGTTTTGACGTAATGAGTTAGTGTTTCACACACTCAGATGTTGTGACGGTGTTGAGTTAGTGTTTCACACACTCAGATGCTGTGCCGGTGTTGAGTTAGTGTTTGTGCTGTGATGTCCTCCTCCTTCTTTTTAAAGAAATGCCAGCTAACGCCAGAGAAGAGCCTCCTGTAACCAAAGTTGTGCCTCACCTTACAGTTTCCCCGAAGTTCCAGCACCGGCACTACAGTCACATGTGTGCGTACGAGCCCGGAGACGGCCACCTGGAGGCGCTGCTGAGCCGAACACACACTGACACACACTCCGACACACACTCTGATGAGACAGGCGAAGGATTCAACGACAGACTGATGATGGACACGCCTGTGATCGGGAAGATGGAGACTCAGGGACTCGGGATGACCTTCACGGACTCGCCTTGGGAAACCATGGAGTGGCTGGATCTGACTCCGCCAAACTCCTTCCAGAACCAGAACGCTCTTCCTCTCACCGGACCGAACATCTTCAACACTGAGTTCCTGGACGTCACCGACATCAGCCTGAACTCTGCCATGGACCTGCACCTCGATCACTGGTGAGGAGGAACCGGTGCAACGGGAGTCGTCGACACTTATCTCTCAATTCTGAGATGTTAAAGGAGTATTTCACTTCAGAATTAAAATGTACTCTCCGCCACGTCATCCAAGATGTTCCAGTAGTAGTGTTTATTTGTCCTTGTAGGGAAAGTATTTGCAGCATGCTCACACAGACATTTAAAGAATCACAGTTGGCATATACAAACAATACATTAAAACAAATAAATCTAATTTAAGATAACCAGACCAACTGAGCATCAATCAACACTAGAAGAAAACTGTAAAAATCGAATTGCTTGAGGGATAAAAGATCGTTTGGACCTGTTTTGCTTGCATCGGGGAACACAGTACCGTCGGCCAGATGGGAGTAATTCAAAAGCATGAGATAAAGGATGTCTCGTATCATTCACAATGATATTAGCTTCAGTCGAAAAGAAATGCAAGTTTTTGAGGAAAACATTCCAGGACTTCAATGGCTTATTCCTCGGCTGGATCGTGTCGAGACTTTGAAGCTGCACTGAAACTCACATCTGGACCTTCAACCCATTGGACTCCATTGAAGTCACTATATGAAGACAAATCCTGGAATGTTTTCCTCAAAAACCTTCATTTCTTTTCCACTGAAGAAAGACATGAACATCTTGGATGACGTGGAGGAGAGTAAATGATCAGGAGGTTTTAATTCTAAAGTGAACGACTCCTTTTACTTGTGATTGCGACATAAACTTGCAATTCTCAAAAGAAAAATCTGAAAGTCGCAATTTAATTGTTTGTTATTCCGTGCGGAAACACGCTTCCATAGGAACGAGCCGGTGTCACTTCAGTAAAGATGAAGTCAGCAGTCCGGATCCTGGAGTGTTCTAATGCTGTTTTATCACGCTCCATCAAAACTTTTACTGTTTTGACTCTGGATTCTGCGTAAGAAAGTTTTGATGACTGGAAACAGAAAGACGCTCTAAACCCCATTGGATTCGAGCAGGGACGTCCGTATCCGTCTGTAAATACACACTAGATTTGTGGTGTGGGAAAAACACACATTAATGCATCACACCAGTATATCATCACCTGTGCTACTGTAAATATTAATACACACTTCACAGCTTGAGCTTACAGTAGTATGTGTCACGCTTTCTGAGATCATTTCCTGTTCCTTCCCCATCATCATCATCATCATCATGGCATTAATTTATTTAGGAAGCGCAAACCTTTGGTTTTTACTCGACGCTTTACGTGAGAGTATTTTCTCTTTAGATTCAGAAGTTTTTTTTTAACTCTTCATAATCACTGGAGAATTATTCTCTGGTCAAAAGAATTTTTGTAATTTTTTTTATAAAAAAAAAAGACTGTTTTATGTATTGCGAACATCTTTCCAAAAGTCTGTTTTGCATGATTATTATTATTATTATTATTATTATTACTGCCTCTGTTATTTTGACCATTCATTATCTCTTTTTGTTGTTGTTTTCTTTCTCTTCTGATGTATTTATTTCTACCTTTTCTTTACCTTAGCATATTTGACATATTTATGAGAAATTCCTTTTATTAATAACAAAACAGTGAAGTTTCTGACCGTGAAGAGTGATGAGGCGACAGTTTATGGATCTGTCAGAAACATCAGCAGTTTGAGGACGTTTTAACATCCCTGTTTCTCTCAAATAAGCCACATCTAAAACCACGTGTCAATCAAACAGAAGCGCTACAGCGAGTGAGTCCCAGCACTCGTGAAAAAGGAAATCTATAATATATACGTTCAACTGTGAAAATGTAGTTCTTTTTGTCTGTGGCAAATTTGGGACTTTTTAATCTTTTGAAATAAAATCTTTAGCTTAGAGACTTTAATACTGTTCACTGAATAAATAATATTAGCTCACCAAAAGCTCGAACTGTGAATAGATTTTCTTATTTTCATGAAGCTGGTCAAAGATGTTTCGTCTCTAATCATATTTCACACCACTGATGCCTTCACGTACAGACTGTGTTCGTGATCTGTCGAGCCGTGAAGCCTTAAACACACATGAATCAGAGAGTTTTATAGAAATACTTCTGTAAGCAATAAACCCTGAGCTTTAAGCATTAAGGGCATTAAAGACCAACAACAGGCTGTTTTATCTTCAAGACTCAGTTTTGATACGAGACTCTATTTTTTACACATCAAGCATTATTGTAGATGCAGATTATTATAAAACGGTAATGATGTTGGAAGTCCAGAAACAATCCTAGACATTATCAAGCAGTTTTTATACAGTATTTTTTAATGAAGGTTAAATGTGTGTGTGTAAAGTTGTATGTAGAGTTGTGTAAAGAATGTCACGTCCTCTGAAAGATTTTATTTTTCTATGTTTGCAGCCCAGATCCATGTGTTTCTTCCTCCTGAAGCTCAAATGTTCACATGTGTGTCTGATTTCTTGTTCTTTTGATTTCTCCTGGGGAAAATATATACGTATGACAAAAAGCTTTTGTATTGCTTGGCCACTGAACAGCGTTCAATATAAACTGTCCCAGTATTCGTCTACACCGCTGTATTACTGTAACGAGAGTTCAATAAACCATCATGAAACAAACACCAGTGTCGTCTGCTCAAACAGAACTCATTCATGCGTTAACAAACATGCAGCATTTATTAACTGTACATGCATGTTATTAACAGACACAACTATGGATTAATGAATGCAGTAAAAGTACTTTTCATTGTTATTCTGTTAAAGTCTCCCTGTGGTGTAAATCCAGCGTTTAATGTTGTTTATGTGTCTATGTGGTGTTTTTAATCTGCTTTAAGACAAAGCATGTGTAAATTCATAAGTCGACACCATTGCTGAGTATTTCCTCCTTAAAACTGCAGTGAACCAAAGACAGTCTCAAAAACACGCTTTGAAATCGCTGGTGTTTCTGACGTCACAAACTACCTTGTAACCAATCAGATCAACGTGTGATCGTCAACCAGTGGATCTCTGAGCTGAGTGAGTGAGTGGAGGTGGGGCTCATTTGCATATTCATAGAGCCGCGCATACTAAATGAGGCAAGGGTGTCGAGTTACATTCAAGATATTTTGAGGCATGAGGAAAAAGTTTAAATATGTCATTTTGATGATCAAAGATGAGTTTTAAGGGATAAAATGATTGACTACAGGGGGACTTTGAACCCTTATTATTAAATGTTACTACTAGATTAAACATTTACAATAATGTCACTTAAAAATAAACTTCATACGCATTGGAGTCACAAACCAGACGGACAGGGAATGGCTGAGTATTGGCTTTATTCTATAGCATTAAACCCATCGCTGTGTTCAGATCTAACAGAGCAGAATCACAACACGCCGATCATATTCATAAACGTCCTCATTAATCATGTGACGAGGGTGATGTTTCCAAACATGAACATACACGGCATTATCCCTGCACATTTCCATGGTACAATTTTTACAGATTCTCACCATACACGTAAAATATTTTCACAGTGATCATTTTTTTTCCTGTACATATTTCCCACTCTTGATACAATATAATAATACACATTATTTTACTCTCCGTACTAAACATTCTCGAGTTGCAATGTTCGCACTATTATTTCTTAGATTGAATTTAGGAGGATTTTCGACTCTTTTAAAGAGTCACATGATGTGGCGATTCACTTTCGAAACACAAACCTCTCCGAACACTATCCGGTGCCGTATTTATTATACAATCGAAACGTTTGATAACCGCTGTACATCTTTTAAAATAAGTGACCTATGGATGAATTATGTTCGGCGGGTCGTAAACCGTCATGCCGGATCTGTAGAAATCATGCGAAAGCGCGAGGACGAGCTTCTGAGGAACGAGTGAATCCGAAGAAAACGGTGTGAATGAAACACATTTACAGTGGAGGAGAAGCGAACACGAGACGCTCCAGCATCGTGACGTTATATTGCATATTCAGCAAGTAAAGCTACTTTAACATTTCTTTGATCCAGAACAAGACCTTTGCATACGGACTCATTACACACGATGAACGATGTTAAACACACACACTGGGATGGAGGCGTTTCATCATCAAATATTACACTTGATCTGATGGTCTTTGATTTCTTTAATGAGCAAATTCAAGTTTTGCTTGTTAATATTCCGAAATGATTTTACACACACACACACGCGCGCGCACAGAAAGGCTGTTTTGCTGAATCTGAAGCTTGTTTACACACCGTGATGTGAATGGCTTTTAAATGAGAGCCAGTTCTTATTGCACAAAATGTTTTGGGACTTTCTCTTTAAACACAATCATGTGTTCACACACATAAACGATAGTACAATTATGGTGAAATACTCAGACCCTTAACCAAGACTCTCATTTCACAAATGAGCACAAATCCCGCGTTCAACGCTTGTTCTCCGACTCTGCGACGCCTCCAGACTGAAGATGATGTTCCTCCTCAGTGTTTCTGTCTCGTTCTCCAGCACAAACATCTAAACACTCTTAAATCAAGATGCGTTTACTGGAGAAGGGAAACGACAGGAGATATTAAGTCTTGTTTTCGGAAAATCAAAAATGAAGTGAGTTCGTGCTTAAAACAAAATCAGAATCTGCCGATGGAGTCGGAAAAACAATCCAAAACAAGACGCCACTGGCAGAGACTCGTCATCTTCTCCAGTGGATGTGTCGTGATTTCCCAATGTTTGTGCTGGAAAACGAGACGGAGACACTGAGGAAGAGGAAGCAGTGTTCGGTTCAGGGTTCAGAACTCAAACTCCGCCAGAGAGCAAGCGCTGAGGCCGGCTGTGACGTGGTAAACGCGGTGAAATGCGGGCTGGTTACGGGCCGACGCTGTATGAACACCACATGGTGACCGGGCCGTGTGACTGACAGACCGCTCACCATCAGTCAACATACATGGGAGAACTGGGAGACACTGGCATCTGATCCAGGATCTTACACACGTACAACGCCACGTCCACCACTCGCTCCTCGTACATCAGGATGAACGGATGCTTCTGCAGGACACACACACACACACACACACACACATTACAGTCCTAGATCAATGAAAGTCGAGTCCGCTTTGTTTCTACAGCAGCTTCACAGTAATACACAGGAAAATATCACAATCACTGATGCAAACTTCACTGAATATGAAAAATTATTCAGATCAACTTCACTTACACTCTCACTGTTGCAAAGTATTGTTTTTTGTCTAAACTAAATTGAAAAACTAGAATCACTTTAAATGCTGTGAGTGCATCACGCCATTATAGCGTACAGTACAAAAGGATATTCATTTTTAGACCTGCTAAAGATTGCATAAGTCAGTGTTATTACATATGAGTGTTCTTGAAGATGAACTGTGTGAGCAGAAGAGGTCGTCTACATGTACGAATAGGGAAAATGAGCATGTACAATTAAATATTCAATAAAAAAAATAAAAAAGAATACTGACCAATAATCCAATAGTGCATCCCTAAAAATATATAATTGTACACGAGCATGTTTAAATGAAGATGAATAGTTTTGATTAAAAAGCACAGTGTAAAAGCAGGATTGACGTACCAGCAGTTCTCTGTACTTTGGCCTTTTCGACTCGTCCTTCGTAAGGCTGTGGGAAGAGAGTCACATGATCAAACAGACGCGTCACATGATCAAACAGACGCGTCACATGATGAGGTGATCACACAGACGTGTCACATGATGAGGTGATCACACGATCACACAGATGTGTCACATGATGAGGTGATCACATGATCGTTCAGGCCCAGGTTCGGAAGCTCACCATAGATTGACGAACTGGATGAATTTGGGAGAGAACTGGCGTTCCTCAGAGCTGCTGAGCTGAGGAGGGTCTCCCTTCACCACCTGAGTCAGCTGATCAAACACACTGTTCCAGCGGGGGTAGGGGAAGCGTCCCGTCGCCAGCTCGTACTGCAACACACACACACACACACACACACACACACACCCGCGTCACACACTCTTACATCATCAGGACCTGAAGAGAGTGAGTGGAGACGTACCAACGTGATTCCCAAACTCCAGACGTCTGAGCGAACATCGTAACCCTGTCTGGAGGCGCTGGGGTCGATCCGCTCTGGCTGAAAACACCACAACACATCTTCATCATCATCATCATCATCATCATCATCATCACATTCATCATCATCATCATCACCATCATCATCACCACATTCATCATCATCATCATCATCACCATCATCACCACATTCATCATCACCATCATCATCACATTCCTCATCACCATCATCATCATCACATTCATCATCATCATCATCATCACATTCATCATCATCACATTCATCATCATCATCATCACATTCATCATCATCATCATCACATTCATCATCATCATCATCATCACATTCATCATCATCACATTCATCATCATCATCATCACATTCATCATCATCATCATCACATTCATCATCATCATCATCACATTCATCATCATCATCATCACATTCATCATCATCATCATCACCACATTCATCATCTTCATCACATTTATCACCATCTTCATCACATTCATCATCATCATCACATTCCTCATCACCATCACCATCATCATCATCATCATCACATTCATCATCACCATCATCATCATCATCATCATCACATTCATCATCATCATCATCATCACCATTATCATCTTCATCACATTCATCATCATCATCACATTCCTCATCACCATCACCATCATCATCATCATCACATTCATCATCACCATCATCATCATCATCATCACATTCATCATCATCATCATCATCATCACCATTATCATCTTCATCACATTCATCATCATCATCACATTCATCATCATCATCACCATCATCATCATCAGCAGAGAGCCGTCACTCACAGCCATGTACGGTCTGCAGCCGGCGTCTCTGGTCTTGGCGATGGAGTCCACCAGCTGTCCACTGATGCCGAAATCACACAGTTTAATGTTGCCGTTTCTGTCCAGGAGAATGTTGGAGGGTTTGATGTCTGAAAACAAGCCCAGCATTCATTCACTCGCTCCTTCGCTCCAGCGTCAGGAAACAAACTCAACCATTTAATGGTGTAATTGCTTCAGCTTGGACTCACCTCTGTGGATGATCTTCAAGTTTTCTTTCAAGTGATTCAGTGCTTTCACAGTCTGCACACAATACAGGCACACCAGACTTCAGTAAGAGTTATTATGAATACTTCATAATAATTAGAATATTATTTATAATAATAATAATAATAATAATAATAATAACTTATACACAAAATGATGAAAATGTTTAAGTTTGCATTATAATAATTATTGCCATTATGATTTCCATTATGAATTATTATTATTATAATTTTATTTTTATACAGTATATTTTAAATATAAAATAAATATATAATAATAATAATAATAAATAATAATAATAATAATAAATATATATAAATATATATAAAAATATACACAATTTTTTGATAATTCTAAACATTCTAAATTGCATTGTAAAAATCAGTATTATTTATAATAGCATTATTATTACTACTACTATTATTAATAAGTATTCATTTTTATTATGAAATTATTGTTATTATTTATAATAATGATAATTAATAATAATAATAATAATAATAATAATAATAATAATAATACATGTATTGTACATTGGAAAATTGGCCCGGTTTCACAGACAGGGCTTAGACTAAGCCAGGATTAGACCATAGATCAATTAGGACATTTAAGTAATTTTTATAAACATGCTTAGAAAAAAACATTACCGATGTGCATCTTAAAACTAAAAAGGCACTGATATATTTTTAAGATCAGTCAATGCAAGTTTATTTCAGTGGAAACAGCTCAGACTTACATTTTAGTCTAGGACTAGTCTTAAGCCCTGTCTGTGAAACCAGGGGATAGTTATTATTTAAAGCTACACTGTGTAACTTTTTAAGTTGATTCTTAGCAAAAAACACTTTTTTCTATCAAAAGTATATGTGCTCATTCATGTGTAATTACTTCCACCAACTAATAAAGTATTTTCGTAAGCGTAAAATCTGCCATTTATAATACATACGAGCGAGTCGCTGGAATGCCGGTCGCCATGTTGCGCCTCCATCTTGAAAATACATTCGCCAAAGAGGGACATACCTGGAAATTCAAGCTTCGCCTTTAGCGTTTTACACCAGTGACACCGTGACGAATGCGAGGGGAGATTACTCACGACTGCCGGCAGATTTGAAAGATTGCTGAAGATGGAGGATTAAGCCTATTCTCGAGGACATGTAGCTGTTAGAGTCGCCAAGGAAGCGAAAGAGAGAATTAAAACGGTCAACGCGACAGGCAAATCAGCAAGACCAAAGTCAATACTGGAGTAACTTCTCCCAGATGGAAAGAGCTCATGAGGAGCAAAGATGTTAAAACGGACGCCGAAGTCTTCTGCTTTCTTCTCGACAGGTAATCCAGCCTATTTGTGTAAATGCGAAGTTTTAT
>NC_140224.1:828224-848224 GCF_951802725.1 Rutilus rutilus
CATGTCAATTTCTTAAATATATATACATGCATGTGTGTGTATTTATATATACAAAATAATTATACACACACATATATTATGTAAACCCAAACTTTTATTTAAGATGCGATTAATCGTTGGCCGGCAGAATTTAATTTAAGAATTGAAAAAGGAAAGGGCAAAACTGAAGGTATGAAAGCATCTGAATCACCTTGACGGCCATGATCTGCCCGCTGGGTTTGTGCACCATGTTGTTGACGGAGCCATACGCTCCTCTCCCGATCTCTCCCAGATCCTTCAGGTCCTCGGCAGTGAAGTCACAGTGCTGTTCTGGAGAAATCTTCAGCTTCCCCGAGGACTCGATGCTGTGTGTGCGCAGACGCTCTCTGAAAGTCATCGTGCAGAAATAATGACTTACCAAACTGATTTCCTGAACCCATCTGCTATTGTAGCCCCGCCCCCAAACTCACACCATTGGTCGAGCCAGTGCTGAGTTGTTTAAACAAACAGTGATGTTCTGAGCTGAGCTCTGGGAAATCAACATCACTTATGTTTCTCTGCATATGTAACACGCAAATATGACACGCATGAGCTGTGTGTGCGTGTACGTGTGTGTGTACTTGTACAACTATCTTTGTGAGGACCAGTTTGAGTTTTAGACCACTGGAGTGAGAACTAAGAGAGTAAAGTGAGGACATGTTGGCCGGTCTCAGTTTCTGAGAGCCTCTAAAGGCCTGTTTGAGGGTCAAGACTTGGTTTTAGGGATCAGGTTATAATGAGGTTAAGGGTCGGTTTAGGGTCAGGGGTCGGGTCAGGCAGTTAGTTGTGATGGGTAAGCGGCTAGAGATTGCATTGTGTCAATGAATGTCCTCATAAAGATAGATGTACAAGAATGTGTGTGTGTGTGTGTGTGTGTGTGTGGTGACGCACTCACATGTGTGGATTCTGGAAAGGAGGAGCCGGCGTGACGATGGGCAGACGAGTGGTCGGTTTGACCGGTGGATTGGCAAAGTTTAACTTAAGTGCTTTGCGTTTACCTGTGAAGGAGGAGAATGTTCACTTTTTCTTGTTTTGCATGACAACACATTCAACTAATTTAACAGGAAGCAAGAAATGAAAATGGGAATAAAAAATATGAGATGATTCCAGATGATTGAAAACAACTCTTGTTGAAGTGATGTTTGCTATTATCTTTTGCAAGGACACGCACTAATCACAACTTCCTCAAAAAATGTCAAAATTATTCTAGACTATTAGATTCATATGTAGCTCACTCTGGCCTTAAAGCGACAGTTCACCCAAAAATGTCATCTTTTACTCTCCCTCAGGTCGTTCAAACCATAACACTTTCATTCATCTTCAGAACACAAATGAAGATATTTGTAATGAAATCTGAGAGTTTTCTGTCCCTCCTTTGAAAGTCTGTTCACCCAAAACTCTGACGCTCCAAAACGTTCATAAAGAGATGGTAAAATAAATATGGTTGAGTTTCCGTTGCTCTATGTATGTGTTTATACGTGAATACAAGCTAAAAGTCCCCTGTATCATTCATATTATCCCTTAAAACTCATCTTTGATCACCAAAATGACATGTTTAAATGTTTTTTTTTGTCTTCATGCCTTAAAATATCTTGATTGTAACTCGACACCCTTGCCTCATTTAGTATGCGCGGTTTCTATTAATATGCAAATGAGCCCCGCCTCCACTCACTCACTCAGCTCAGAGATCCACTGGTTGACGATCACACGTTGATCTGATTGGTTACAAGGTAGTTTGTGACGTCAGAAACACCAGCGATTTCAAAGCGTGTTTTTGAGACTGTCTTTGGTTCACTGCAGTTTTAAGGAGGAAATACTCAGCAATGGTGTCGACTTATGAATTTACACATGCTTTGACTTAAAGCATATTAAAAACACCACATAGACACATAAACAACATTAAACGCTGGATTTTCTCCATAGGGGGATTTTAAATGAAATCTGTTCATCATATAAAGTGATCGTGTCTCTTCAGAAGACTTCATATGAATTTATTTTACAATCTCTTTATGAACGTTTGGAAGCGTTACGAGTTTTGGGTGATTAGACAGAAAACTTACAAATATCTTTATTTGTGTTCTGAAGATGAGCGAAACTGATGACAGTATTTCTGAGTGAACTCTCGCTTCAAACCGTTCGGGAGGCAGAAATCATCCTGCTTTCTGGAGAGAACCCGCAGAGAGATTACAATAGCACAGAAAACTGCCTTACTTTGGGTTACTCCAGTCAGATTTATCTGAAATCCTACAGAAAAAGGAAAACAATGATGAAAACGCATGCAGATGATGATGAAGGTGTAAATAAGAATGAGGCGTGTGTGTGTGTGTGTGTGTGTGTGTGTGTGTGTGTGTGTGAGAGCGGCTCACAGTACCTGTTTCATTCTGACACCTCCAGCATGTGTTGGAATCTGAACGAGGAGGAAGAAGAATTGAATTACAAATGACAAACAATCAATGAGACTGACACAGAATGTTCGGCTCAATGGAAAAACACGTGATATTAATAGCTGCTATTAATCATTCTTCATGTGTTTCATTCCCAGACAGCAACATAGTGTCGGCCCTGATCCAGCCCACATACGCGTTGAATCCACACGTTCCAGATCATGTGGCCCGGATCTGAGCCGACACTATGTTGCTGTCTGGGTTAGTATGCATGTAATTGATAACTCCTGCAAGCATTTATCTATAGAGCATTAACATTACTGTATCATGCATAATAGCAACTGTAACATTATAATATCTGCCAAATGCATAAATGTAACATTATAGAATCTTCCAAATGCATAAATGTAACATTATAATATCTGCCAAATGCATAAATGTAACATTATAATATCTAACAAATGCATAGATGTAACAGTATGGTATCTGCCAAATGTATAAATGTAACAGCACCTGCCAAATGCATATACAGTGAGGAATTTAAAAGTATTTGAACACCCTGCTATTTTGCAAGTTCTCCCACTTGGAAATCATGGAGGGGTCTGAAATGGTCATCGTAGGTGCATGTCCACTGTGAGAGACATAATCAAAAAAAAAAAAATCCAGAAATCACAATATATGATTTTTTAACTATTTATTTGTATGATACAGCTGCAAATAAGTATTTGAACACCTGTCTATCAGCTAGAATTCTGACCCTCAAAGACCTGTTAGTCTGCCTTTAAAATGTCCACCTCCACCTCCATTTATTATCCTAAATTAGATGCACCTGTTTGAGGTCGTTAGCTGCATAAAGACACCTGTCCACCCCATACAATCAGTAAGAATCCAACTACTAACATGGCCAAGACCAAAGAGCTGTCCAAAGACACTAGAGACAAAATTGTACACCTCCACAAGGCTGGAAAGGGCTACGGGGAAATTGCCAAGCAGCTTGGTGAAAAAAGGTCCACTGTTGGAGCAATCATTAGAAAATGGAAGAAGAAGGACTGTCAATCTCCCTCGGACTGGGGCTCCATGCAAGATCTCACCTCGTGGGGTCTCAATGATCCTAAGAAAGGTGAGAAATCAGCCCAGAACTACACAGGAGGAGCTGGTCAATGACCTGAAAAGAGCTGGGACCACCGTTTCCAAGGTTACTGTTGGTAATACACTAAGACGTCATGGTTTGAAATCATGCATGGCACGGAAGGTTCCCCTGCTTAAACCAGCACATGTCAAGGCCCGTCTTAAGTTTGCCAATGACCATTTGGATGATCCAGAGGAGTCATGGGAGAAAGTCATGTGGTCAGATGAGACCAAAATAGAACTTTTTGGTCATAATTCCACTAAACGTGTTTGGAGGAAGAAGAATGATGAGTACCATCCCAAGAACACCATCCCTACTGTGAAGCATGGGGGGTGGTAGCATCATGCTTTGGGGGTGTTTTTCTGCATGTGGGACAGGGCGACTGCACTGTATTAAGGAGAGGATGACCGGGGCCATGTATTGCGAGATTTTGGGGAACAACCTCCTTCCCTCAGTTAGAGCATTGAAGATGGGTCGAGGCTGGGTCTTCCAACATGACAATGACCCGAAGCACACAGCCAGGATAACCAAGGAGTGGCTCTGTAAGAAGCATATCAAGGTTCTGGCGTGGCCTAGCCAGTCTCCAGACCTAAACCCAATAGAGAATCTTTGGAGGGAGCTCAAACTCCGTGTTTCTCAGCGACAGCCCAGAAACCTGACTGATCTAGAGAAGATCTGTGTGGAGGAGTGGGCCAAAATCCCTCCTGCAGTGTGTGCAAACCTGGTGAAAAACTACAGGAAACGTTTGACCTCTGTAATTGCAAACAAAGGCTACTGTACCAAATATTAACATTGATTTTCTCAGGTGTTCAAATACTTATTTGCAGCTGTATCATACAAATAAATAGTTAAAAAAAATCATACATTGTGACTTCTGGATTTTTTTTTTTAGATTATGTCTCTCACAGTGGACATGCACCTACCATGACAATTTCAGACCCCTCCATGATTTCCAAGTGGGAGAACTTGCAAAATAGCAGGGTGTTCAAATACTTATTTTCCTCACTGTATGTTATATTATAATATCTAACAAATGCATAAATGTAACAGTATGGTATCTGCCAAATGTATAAATGTAACATTATAATATCTGGCAAATGCATAAATGTAACATTGCAGTGTTAATCGAAATTAATTATGATTCTGTTACAGTACTGAACAAGGTGCGTGTACAACACCCAGTGAGTGAGTGGTCTAGATGGACAGCACTGAGAGGAACAGCTCGTTTTAGCATCGGTTTGATAAACAAAACACGACGCGAGTCAGTGAGAAGGCCTACAGCCTCACCAGAGCCAAGCAGCCCGAGGACGAGGACTGAAACATGTCAGAAACACTGTAACACACTGTGACACTGTAACACACGACGCGTCGGGAAGAGAGAGAGACAGAGAGAGAGAGAAAGAAGGCCTGGCCTAAGCACTTGAGCTGAGCTCACGATGCACCAGCATCTGAAGCTCGTTCGGTAGTGTGTGTGTGTGTGTGTGTGTGTGTGTGTGTCTGTGTCTTACCCTGCGTGTTGCTCAGGTGTTGCATCACGGGTCCCGCAGCGCTGAGGCTCCTGATACACGGGGTTGTTGGTGAGTTGCTGTTACTGGGACTGTGAGTCGCCATTGTGGATCTGCTTGATTAGAGCAGCAGCAGAGCGACTCTTCAGCGCGACACACACACACACACACTACTGGAGGAACCCGAGGAGGGTTCCGCACCCCATTCGGTTGAGTTTAGAAACGAGGGGGTTAAAGGTCCTCAGGCGGGACAGCACAGTCTGGTTCGGGGAGCAGAAACTGGAACTGCGCCGCTTAAAACTCTGTGTGTGTGTGTTTGTTTGAGGTTGCCAGGTGCACGATAACTCCCCGCTCGAGGGATCATCCAAAACACATAACATAATTTGTGTCAAATAATAACTTGAAATAAACTTTTATAGAAGTCTGAATACAATGTAATAATAATAATAATAATAATAATATATATATATATATATATATATATATATATATATATATATATATATATATATATATATATTTATATATATATATAATTTAGGGCTGGGAAAAAATTAATCGCGATTAATCGCATCCAAAATAAAAGTTTGTGTTTGCATAATATATGTGTGTGTACTGTGTATAATTATTTTGTATATATAAATACACACATATGCATGTATATATTTAAGATTTTTATTTATTTATATATAAATTATTTATATTTATATATAATATAAATTATGTATAAATTTATATACAGTATATACATGCAAATATTTCTAAAATAAATACATGCATATGTGTGTATTTATATATACAAAATAATTATACACAGTACACACACATATATTATGCAAACACAAACTTTTATTTTGGATGCGATTAATTTTTTCCCAGCCCTAATATAATTGGACATTTCTAATATTATTTTCTCCTATTTCACTTGTTGTTGGCATAAAAATTTGTTAAATGCATCGAACAATCTAACTTAACAGTTTGTAAATATGTGTGTGTGTGTGTGTGTGTGTATATAAACTTTTGTTAGATGCGATTAATCGAATTTTTCAGCACTAATATAAAGAAAAAAGAAAAATGTAATTAAGTAGGCTACATGTAAAATTATATATATACACACACGCACAAACACACACACATATATTTATTTATTTATACATATGTATATATAGTTATCATAATTATTTGTGTGTAAACATAATTGACAATAAATATAAATGTATGTACAGCATTTTTTATTTATTTAAAGTCCAACTGTTGTCAATCATTTTATCCCCATCTTTGATCACCAAAATTACACACTGAAACGGTTTTCCCTTGAAAAAAAATTCTACATGCCTTAAAATAAATATTTTCAATGTAATTCGACCCCCTTACTCATTTAATATACGCGGTTCTATGAATATGCAAATGAGCCTAGGGCTGGGCGATATATCGCATGACATTGTTATGCGCATCTCGTCAGTAAAGCCGGTTCCTTGATTAGTAGTAAATCGCCATCACCTGCTTTCAGATGGAGCGGCATTTACAACACAGAGCCGTAGTTAATTATCGATAATTAATGCGATATGGCTCAGCTTGTCAGTTAACTACGGCTCAGATATTATAAAGCGATATATATCGCCCAGCCCTAAATGAGCCCCGCCTCCACTCACTCACTCAGCTCAGAGAACCACTCGTTGACTCGACAGTGCTGTTTACTCATAAACACATCTTCTGAAGTTAATAAATCTCAGATGCAACAGCAGAGACTGAGATGATCATACAGATGGTGTTTGTTTGTTTTAATTCCATCGTTCATTGACAGTAATCTCTCATGGATATCTGAGGACTCTGTCTGCGGTTCTTCCACTGCCCTTGAGAAGCATCTGGTCCTCGTACACGTACACCGTCCCGAAGGCGCTGGTGTCGGGGGGGGTCTCGATCACCCCCTCCAATGTGATGTGGTGGACGCCCGACGGGTCGGTGCAGAACCCTCCGGCATGATCGTGTCCCGAGATGAAGATTATCACACTCTTATGAGCTTGCAGGACCGACAGAAGCTCCTCGTAGTTCCAGGCCAGACAGATGGAGTCCGTGGCGTCCGGGTGAACGGGGAGATGACCTGCAAACACACACACACACACACACACCACATCAAGACCAGGAGCCTGTACCATGACAGTAGTTTAACAAACTCAGGGTTACAGGATTAGCCAGGATTAGATTTTATGTATTTAAACTGTTATAGTGAACATGCACTGTATTTATGATTAGGACTTGAATATTAAAGTGGTTTTCCTTCATCAGCCGTCAGTCCCTCACCGGTGTCGCCAAACTGCTCATCTCTAACGTTCGTACGCATAATCAGAGTTTGCGTTCAGGTGTAATATATTAATATACTCACTGAAGACAGACGCAGAATATTAATATACTCACGGCAGAATATTAATATACTCACTGAAGACAGACGCAGAATATTAATATACTCACTGAAGACAGATGCAGAATATTAATATACTCACTGCAGAACATTAATATACTCACTGTAGAACATTAATATACTCACTGAAGACAGACGCAGAATATTAATATACTCACAGCAGAATATTAATATACTCACAGCAGAATATTAATATACTCACAGCAGAATATTAATATACTCACTGAAGACAGACGCAGAATATTAATATACTCACTGCAGAACATTAATATACTCACTGAAGACAGACGCAGAACATTAATATACTCACTGCAGAACATTAATATACTCACTGTAGAACATTAATATACTCACTGTAGAACATTAATATACTCACTGTAGAATATTAATATACTCACTGAAGACAGACGCAGAATATTAATATACTCACAGCAGAATATTAATATACTCACAGCAGAATATTAATATACTCACTGAAGACAGACGCAGAATATTAATATACTCACTGCAGAACATTAATATACTCACTGAAGACAGACGCAGAACATTAATATACTCACTGCAGAACATTAATATACTCACTGCAGAACATTAATATACTCACTGTAGAACATTAATATACTCACTGTAGAACATTAATATACTCACTGTAGAATATTAATATACTCACTGAAGACAGACGCAGAATATTAATATACTCACAGCAGAATATTAATATACTCACAGCAGAATATTAATATACTCACTGCAGAACATTAATATACTCACTGCAGAACATTAATATACTCACTGAAGACAGACGCAGAATATTAATATACTCACAGCAGAATATTAATATACTCACTGCAGAACATTAATATACTCACTGTAGAACATTAATATACTCACTGCAGAACATTAATATACTCACTGCAGAACATTAATATACTCACTGCAGAACATTAATATACTCACTGCAGAACATTAATATACTCACTGAAGACAGTGACTCTCTCCTGCCTCTGGTCGGCAAGGGTTAAGACTTCATCGAGCCACTGAAGCTGCTCTGCACTGAATCCTCCGTTGAACTTCACAAACCTTTGTTCCAACCCACCAACTGTAAGAAAGCACATAAACAACGAGCCTTAGTATTAATTCACCAAGCAAATGTTTCACATGCCCACTATATACTGTAAACATGATTATTGTTATTAATCAACGGTCGGTTGCATGATAAGGCTGGTCATCATGTTATGTAAAAAAATTATCGTTGTAATTAGTGTAATCATACTTTACTGGATTTAATGATACCTCAAATATCCAAGCTGTGACTTAATATAACTTAATATTTTTTAAGTTGACGAAACTTAACATGTTAAAGCAGCACGAAATGAACACTTACTTTGAGTTAAAAAAAAAAAAAATACAGTGTAGAATAACATTACTGTGTTATGGTTTGTTTTTGTAATAATCATGCAATAAAGGGGGAGTGAGTGAGTGAATAAATAAATCTAACAGTTCAGTACTATAATGAATTGAAAAAAACCCAAATATTTTCCAAATATTAGTATGGTTTTTTTTCTTCTTTTCTTTATACATAGAAAAATCTATAAATCAGCCTTTTAAAGTTTAGGATGGGGGTCAGAGGTTGAGCGACTGGTTGAGGTCTAAATATTTTCAAAATAATATTTTGGACAGTATTTTTTTTTTTTTTTTTAACAAAGAAAAAAATATAAATCAGGCTTCTAAAGTTTAGGACGGGGGTCAGAGGTCAGAGGTCAGCACCTGGCGGCTGGTTGAGGTCCGCGTTGCTGTTGTGTTTCTGCAGCAGCTTCATGGCCTGCTGATGCTTCTCGCTGCGCGCGTCTCTCCCGATGACGCTCACGTCGTACGCGTCCAGAAGCACGAATCGAAACCCGGGGGCGGGGCTAAACTCATACGCGTAAATGTCGTCCGCGACGAGGTCACTTCCGGCTCCTGCTTTCCCTGCGCTGTTCAGCGGAGAGGCCATTAGAGTTTCCCTGCTGAAGTTGTAGAACTCGTGATTCCCCCACACATGATGCACATCCACCGAACTCTTCTCGAACTCGGCCATAACCGTGTCTAGCGCTCGTTCCGACGCGTCGCGGCTCTTGTTGTATCCGTCAATAGCGTCTCCGAGCTGAATGACGCAGCTGACGCGCGTCTCCTCCCAGTGCCGCACCGCGTCCCGAAGCAACGCGACACTGTTCCTGTAGAAGCGTCTACTTGTCCTCAGATAGTTCATCCCATCATCTATATCTGCGAACTGGACGTCCGCGATTATCCCGAAAGAAAACAACGCTCGCGCGCGATCCTCCATCTTCCGGGAAACCGCAGCGAAACTCCGCGCGGCCAGTTCAGGCGATATTGTTAGAATTTGTCATGTAATGATAGCGAAAGATTGGCCTTCAGTTGACAGTTCGTGGAACATACCATCACAGAGTGTGTGTGTGTGTGGGGGGGGGGGTCAGACAGGGTTGCCAACGCCTCGCGTTCCGTGTAAAACTCGAGCACACATCAAAACATAAGACTGAGTAATATTAAAGTCCCCCTGTTATTAAGTTGGCTTGAGAGAGCCAACATATTGAAATCCTATTTAAACTTATTAAGTTGGCTTGAGAGAGCCAACTTACTGAAATCCTATTTAAACTTATTATTATTATTATTATTATTATTCTTCTGTTAAAAACTGTTGACTCAAACTCGTCCTAGAGCTTTAACTCTACATACTCCAAACTCGGCTCACACACTCAAACTGATCTGAAGTTAGTTGCTTTATCTTTTCAGACTGATCGGACTTACGGTTTTCCTACAAATGACGATCAAAACTCGGAAAAACTCCCATTGACTTAACATTGGGCATTCTAAAAAAATTCAAACTCACCAACCGACAAAAATTTAAATCTAAATCCCTTGAAAACTAATTCAAACTGCCATTCTATATATATTAGCCAATGAAACTCATTTAAACTAATAAACTCTAATCTCATACACTTATAAACTAATTAACTTAAATTTAATAACTAATTAACTAATAAACTCATGAATTCATAGACTTATGAACTCTTAAACTCATAAATTAATACATTCTGAACTCTAAACTCATTTAAACTTATAAACTCTAAACTCAAAAACTTGTACACTTATAAACTCTAAACTCATAAACTCTGAGTGTGTGTGTGTGTGTCTGAGTGAGTGTGTGAGCGAGGTAGTCTGTGTGAGTGTGTGTGTGTGTGTGTGTGTGTGTGTGTGTGTGTGTGTGTGTGTGTGTGTGTGTGTGTTTGTTTGTTTGTATCTATCTAACTTATTTATATATCTATCATAAACTTCAAACTACTTTAAACTACTTTAAACTTCAAACCAATTTAAACTTCTTAAGTTTAAAGCTCCCAGCTCCCAAGCAACTCCATAGCAACCAAACTTGAGTACCCTAGCAACCGTTTTGCAAGACCTATATCTCTGTATCAGAACATCGTATAGAGATGAGGTTTGGCTCTTTTGACTCATGCTAGCAAACAGCACTTCCAACATGCTACATATGCTAGCAGTGAATAGCTACATGCTAATAGCGATTAGTTAAGTGTTAAATCATGCCAAGATCATGCTAAGAACTCTATAAAAACTCCATAGTAACCATCTGTGATAACTACCAACCACCTAGTAACACCATATCAACCGCCCTGAATACCATAGCAACCCCCCAGAACACCCTAGCAACCGCCTAGCAACCACCCAAAAGACCCTAGCAACCACCCAGAACACCGTAGCAACCACCCAAAAGACCCTAGCAACCACCCAAAAGACCCTAGCAACCGCCTAGCAACCACCCAAAAGACCCTAGCAACCACCCAGAACACCGTAGCAACCACCCAAAAGACCCTAGCAACCACCCAAAAGACCCTAGCAACCGCCTAGCAACCACCCAAAAGACCCTAGCAACCACCCAGAATACCCTAGCAACCACCCAAAACAGCCTAGCAACCACCCAGAACACCCTGGCCACCACCTAGCAACCACCCAGAATACCTTAGCAACGCCTAGCAACACCATAGCAACCACCCATAACACCCTAGCAACTGCCTAGCAACCACCCAGAACACCCTAGCAACCACCCAAAATACCCTAGCAACCGCCTAGCAACCACCCAAAACCGCCTAGCAACCACCCAAAACACCCTAGCAACGCCTAGCAACACCATAGCAACCACCCATAACACCCTAGCAACTGCCTAGCAACCACCCAGAACACCCTAGCAACCACCCAAAATACCCTAGCAACCGCCTAGCAACCACCCAAAACCGCCTAGCAACCACCCAAAACACCCTAGCAACCGCCTAGCAACCACCCAAAATACCCTAGCAACCACCCAAAAGACCCTAGCAACCACCCAAAATATCCTAGCAACCACCCAGAACACCCTAGCAACCGCCTAGCAACCACACAAAAGACCCTGGCAACCGCCTAGCAACCACCCAAAACACCCTAGCAACCACCCAAAATACCCTAGCAACCGCCTAGCAACCACCCAGAATACCTTAGCAACCGCCTAGCAACACCATAGCGACCACCCATAACATCCTAACAACCGCCTAGCAAAAAACTTTCCGGTCCAAACTTTCTCAAGCCAACTTAAAGTTTGTCTCGACGAACTTTCGCATCTAGTTATTATTATTATTCTTCTTACCAAAAAATTCCACTCAATCTCCTCCTAGAGCTTTAACTCTACATACTCCAAACTCGGCTCAGACACTCAAACTGTTCTGACTCGAGTTGCTTTATCTTTTCAGACTGATCGGACTTACGGTTTTCCTACAAATGATGATCAAAACTCGGAAAAACTCCCATTGACTTGCATTGGGGAGTTCTAAAAAATTCAAATCCAGATTCAAACTGACCAACCGACAAAAATTCAAATCTAAATACCTTGAAGACTAAACCAAACTGCCGTTCTATATATATTAGCCAATGAAACTCATTTAAACTAATAAACTCTAATCTCATACATTTATAAACTAATTAACTTAAATTTAATAACTAATTAACTAATAAACTCATGAATTCATAGACTTATGAACTCTTAAACTCATAAATTAATAAACTCTGAACTCTAAACTCATTTAAATTTATAAACTCTAAACTCAAAAACTCATACACTTATAAACTCATCAGTTTATACACTTATAAACTCTAAACTCATAAACTCTGAGTGTGTGTGTGTGTGTGTGTGTGTGTGTGTGTGTCTGAGTGAGTGTGTGAGCGAGGTAGTCTGTGTGAGTGTGTGTGTGTGTGTGTGTGTGTGTGTGTGTGTGTGTGTGTGTGTGTGTGTGTGTGTGTATCTATCTAACTTATTTATCTATCTATCTCTCTGTCATAAACTTCAAACTACTTTAAACTTTAAACCAATTTAAACTTCTTAAGTTTAAAGCTCCCAGCTCCCAAGCAACTCCATAGCAACCAAACTTGAGTACCCTAGCAACCATTTTGCAAGACCTATATCTCTGTATCAGAACATCGTATAGAGATGAGGTTTGGCTCTTTTGACTCATGCTAGCAAACAGCACTTCCAACATGCTACATATGCTAGCAGTGAATAGCTACATGCTAATAGTGATTAGTTAAGTGTTAAATCATGCCAAGATCATGCTAAGAACTCTATAAAAACTCCATAGTAACCATCTGTGACAACTACCAACCACCTAGTAACACCATATCAACCGCCCTGAATACCATAGCAACCCCCCAGAACACCCTAGCAACCGCCTAGCAACCACCCAAAAGACCCTAGCAACCCCCCAGAAACCCTAGCAACCGCCTAGCAACCACCCAAAACACCCTAGCAACCACCCAAAACACCCTAGCAACCGCCTAGCAACCACCCAAAAGACCCTAGCAACCACCCAAAACACCCTAGCAACCGCCTAGCAACCACCCAAAAGACCCTAGCAACCACCCAAAATATCCTAGCAACTGCCTAGCAACCACCCAAAAGACCCTAGCAACCACCAGAAATATCCTAGCAACCGCCTAGCAACCACCCAGAATATCCTAGCAACCACCCAAAACAGCCTAGCAACAACCCAGAACACCCTAGCAACCGCCTAGCAACCACCCAAAACACCCTAACAACCACCCAAAACACCCTAGCAACCGCCTAGCAACCACCCAAAAGACCCTAGCAACCACCCAAAACACCCTAGCAACCGCCTAGCAACCACCCAAAAGACCCTAGCAACCACCCAAAATATCCTAGCAACTGCCTAGCAACCACCCAAAAGACCCTAGCAACCACCAGAAATATCCTAGCAACCGCCTAGCAACCACCCAGAATATCCTAGCAACCACCCAAAACAGCCTAGCAACCGCCTAGCAACCACCCAAAAGACCCTAGCAACCGCCTAGCAACCACCCAGAACACCCTAGCAACCACCCAAAAGACCCTAGCAACCACCCAAAATACCCTAGCAACCGCCTAGCAACCACCCAAAAGACCCTAGCAACCATCCAAAAGACCCTAGCAACCGCCTAGCAACCACCCAAAATATCCTAGCAACCACCCAAAACACCCTAGCAACCGCCTAGCAACCACCCAAAAGACCCTAGCAACCACCCAAAACAGCCTAGCAACCACCCAGAACACCCTAGCCACCACCTAGCAACCACCCAGAATACCTTAGCAACGCCTAGGAACACCATAGCAACCACCCATAACACCCTTGCAACTGCCTAGCAACCACCCAGAACACCCTAGCAACCACCAAAAACACCTTAGCAACCGCCTAGCAACACCATAGCAACCACCCATAACACCCTAGCAACCGCCTAGCAACCACCCAAAAGACCCTAGCAACCACCCAAAATATCCTAGCAACCACCCAAAACACCCTAGCAACCGCCTAGCAACCACCCAAAAGACCCTAGCAACCGCCTAGCAACCACCCAAAAGACCCTAGCAACCACCAAAAATATCCTAGCAACCACCCAGAACACCCTAGCAACCGCCTAGCAACCACACAAAAGACCCTAGCAACCACCCAAAACACCCTAGCAACCACCCAGAACACCCTAGCAACCACCCAAAATACCCTAGCAACCGCCTAGCAACCACCCAGAATACCTTAGCAACCGCCTAGCAACACCATAGCGACCATCCATAACATCCTAACAACCGCCTAGCAAAAAACTTTCCGGTCCAAACTTTCTCAAGCCAACTTAAAGTTTGTCTCGACGAACTTTCGCATCTAGTTATTATTATTCTTCTTACCAAAAAATTACACTCAATCTCCTCCTAGAGCTTTAACTCTACATACTCCAAACTCGGCTCAGACCTTCAAACTGTTCTGACTCGAGTTGCTTTATCTTTTCAGACTGATCGGACTTACGGTTTTCCTACAAATGACGATCAAAACTCGGAAAAACTCCCATTGACTTACATTGGGGAGTTCTAAAAAATTCAAATCCAGATTCAAACTCACCAACCGACAAAAATTCAAATCTAAACACCTTGAAGACTAAACCAAACTGCCGTTCTATATATATTAGCCAATGAAACTCATTTAAACTAATAAACTCTAATCTCATACATTTATAAACTAATTAACTTAAATTTAATAACTAATTAACTAATAAACTCATGAATTCATAGACTTATGAACTCTTAAACTCATAAATTAATAAACTCTGAACTCTAAACTCATTTAAACTTATAAACTCTAAACTCAAAAACTCGTACACATATAAACTCTAAACTCATAAACTCTGAGTGTGTGTGTGTGTGTGTCTGAGTGAGTGTGTGAGCGAGGTAGTCTGAGTGAGTGTGTGTGTGTGTGTGTGTGTGTGTGTGTGTGTTTGTGTGTATCTATCTAACTTATTTATATATCTATCATAAACTTCAAACTACTTTAAACTACTTTAAACTTCAAACCACTTTAAACTTCTTAAGTTTAATGCTTCCAGCTCCCAAGCAACTCCATAGCAACCAAACTTGAGTACCCTAGCAACCGTTTTGCAAGACCTATATCTCTGTATCAGAACATCGTATAGAGATGAGGTTTGGCTATTTTGACTCATGCTTGCAAACAGCACTTCCAACATGCTACACATGCTAGCAGTGAATAGCTACATGCTAATAGCAATTAGTTAAGTGTTAAATCATGCCAAGATCATGCTAAGAACTCTATAAAAACTCCATAGTAACCATCTGTGACAACTACCAACCACCTAGTAACACCATATCAACCGCCCTGAATACCATAGCAACCCCCCAGAACACCCTAGCAACCGCCTAGCAACCACCCAAAAGACCCTAGCAACCACCCAGAACACCGTAGCAACCACCCAAAAGACCCTAGCAACCACCCAAAAGACCCTAGCAACCGCCTAGCAACCACCCAAAAGACCCTAGCAACCACCCAAAAGACCCTAGCAACCGCCTAGCAACCACCCAAAAGACCCTAGCAACCACCCAAAAGACCCTAGCAACCACCCAGAATACCCTAGCAACCACCCAAAACAGCCTAGCAACCACCCAGAACACCCTGGCCACCACCTAGCAACCACCCAGAATACCTTAGCAACGCCTAGCAACACCATAGCAACCACCCATAACACCCTAGCAACTGCCTAGCAACCACCCAAAACCGCCTAGCAACCACCCAAAACACCCTAGCAACCGCCTAGCAACCACCCAAAATACCCTAGCAACCACCCAAAAGACCCTAGCAACCACCCAAAATATCCTAGCAACCACCCAGAACACCCTAGCAACCGCCTAGCAACCACACAAAAGACCCTGGCAACCGCCTAGCAACCACCCAAAACACCCTAGCAACCACCCAAAACACCCTAGCAACCACCCAAAATACCCTAGCAACCGCCTAGCAACCACCCAGAATACCTTAGCAACCGCCTAGCAACACCATAGCGACCACCCATAACATCCTAACAACCGCCTAGCAAAAAACTTTCCGGTCCAAACTTTCTCAAGCCAACTTAAAGTTTGTCTCGACGAACTTTCGCATCTAGTTAATAATTGTAACTCTTAAAAAAAAAAATCTTTGATCACCAAAATGACATATTTAAACGTTTTTTCCTTGTTTTCCCTTAAAATATCTTGAATGTAGCCTAACTAGTCGACACCCTTGCCTCATTTAGAATACGCGGTTCTGTGAATATGCAAATGAGCCCCGCCTCCGCTCATTCACAGCAGCTCAGAGATCCACTGGTTGATGATCACACGTTGATCTGATTGGTTACAAGGTAGTTTGTGACGTCAGAAACACCAGCGATTTCAAAGCGTGTGTTTGAGACTGTCTTTGGTTCACTGCAGTTTTAAGGAGGAAATACTCAGCAATGGTGTCGACTTATGAACTTACACATGCTTTGTCTTAAAGCGTATTAAAAACACCACATAGACGACCACAGGGAGACATATAATTAACTACTTACTTTAGGATTTGGTTTAGGGTTAGCTGCATGTGATTATGCATAATTTATAGTTATTACAATAGTGACTACATGTAACATTATGTAACAATGACACTGTAAAATAAAGTGTCAAGTCACCTTTATTTTTATAGCGCTTTTAACAACACAGATTGTTTTAAAGCAGCTTTACAGAGATAAAATAATGCAACAAAGTTTGTGTCTAGAAGAAAATAGCGTCACAGTTGATACCACAATTTTTGTTGTTGAAAAGTTATTAATTTAGTTCATTTAAATATATATAGCCTGGAGAAAACCGTGATGTCATCGTCCAGCTCAGTTCAGTTCTCATATGATGGATTAACATATAAGGCTTGTTCGACTTGAACCGGCGCTGCACAGACCGATCGGTGAATGACATCAAAGTACCGCGAGAGCGAATAGAAAGTAGACGGCTCCTATATGCTTTTGAATTGCTCTCGCGGTACTTTGATGTCATAAACCGATCGGTCTGTGCAGCGCCGGTTCAAGTCGAACAAACCTATAGTTAATATAGCAACACCCTAGCAACCACCCAAAATACCTTAGCAACCACCCTGAATAGCCTAGCAACCGCCTAGCAACACAATAGCAACCACCCAGAACACCCTAGCAACCGCCTAGCAACTTTTTAACTTTAAACTAATTTAAACTTTAAGCTTTCTGGTTCAAACTTTCTCAAGCCAACTTAAAGTTTGTCTCGACGAACTTTTTAATCTAGTCAATGCAGGAGATCAATAATATTGTTGAATATTAAGTAAACTGTCCCCAACTAAGCAAGCCAAAAACCAAGGGTGAAAAATGGCAACAACAACAAAAAAAAAGTGTTACGCGTTACACTACTTGTTATTAGGGGCCATTTACTCTACACGTTTTCAAAAACAGAAAACGTTTTATGCATTTGGCCGTTCATTTACACGACAACGCGTTTTGGGGGCCTAAAAAACGCACGTTTAAAAAAAAAAAAGATACCGTGATCGTCTGTGTGTAAGCTACAAATACTTGAGTTTGTGAAAGCGGTGACATCATGCGTGTCAGTGTTCAGTCTATATGTTTATAGTGTTTCTTTACAAAGTGACTTCGCCATCTACTGGCCTGACAGCAGAATACAGCGATTCGTTGTTTCGCGGATCTGTGTGAACGAGATCCTTTTGACAACGACGTTATAAGAACACTGCAAAGGAAAAACTTTTCACTTTTTTCTCTAAACTTTTCCACAGAACTTTTCCTGAGGGCCTCGGACTCCAGTCTGAAAACTCTACAATATTTTGGTACTAATTTTGAAGTGTCATTGTTTAAAAAATAGAAATATTGACAGATATCTCAGACTTTCATGTGTGTGTGTGTGTGTGTGTGTGTGTGTGTGTGTGTGTGTGTGTGTGTGTGTGTGTGTGTGTGTGTGTGTGTGTGTGTGTGTGTGTGTGTGTGTGTGACCGAAAAATTTTCTGTTTTGAATTGTTAAAAATCACAGCTTTATCGGAATGTTCCAAAACTTGGTAAATTTTATGGCATTAGGTGTGTGAACACACAACAAAGTTAAAGGCATGATTCGAGCAGGCTAAGTGGTCGTACAAAAACAATTAGTCACACTTTTGCTCTTCAGTCAAAAATGACCGACCATAGGAAATGAATGGGAAATTGACAAAAATCTCTAGAAATCGGCCACGGTGCAGAAAAAAAAGTGCTCAACAATGAAGGGGTGACACTCTAAAACATCAATAGTGAAAAACATAACATAATTAATAATTATATATATATATATAATTATTATTACAATTATTAAAATAATGTTTAATAATAATAATAATAATAATAATATAAAAAATAATAAGCTGTGATAAAGCATTACTGTTTATTTTTGTAATTTTTTTATTGAATTGTAATGTTACCTGTAACAAAATGCGTTCTCTGTATTCAGGTTTGACTGTAGTAATAATGCAAAAACGTGTACACTTCACATCAAATTTATTTTAAAATAAATTATAAACCTTGGCAAAAAGTTTTATTTGAGAATTTCTAAAAAATACATTCAAATCCACATCTTAAAAATAGGTAATTTATCCAAAAACGACTAGAGAATTCACAAGCCTCTCCATAGAGCTATAGAGGCATCTAGTGGTAAACCCATGCAATGACTTTTTTTGATCAACAGGTGGCGCTAATCTGACTTCAAAAAAAAAAGAATTTAAAAGGCCTAGTCTCTATATTAATCAGAAATACTGCAATAATTGAAGATTTTTTTTTTAATATTAATTTCTATGGCAAAAATGGACCATAATTATTGCATAAATATTAATAAGTAACATCAAATTCTCTCAAAATACAAAATTAAAAAGAAAAAATATTATAGAACAAAAATAAATTGCATTGGTTTTACTGGGGGTGGAGGAAGTTTCATTTTTAGGTGTCCGGTCACTTCTGACCGGGAAGAGACAGATATATATTTGTGTGTGTGTGTGTGTGTGTGTGTGTGTGTGTGTGTGTGTGTGTGTGTGTGTACTTGTTTTCATGACAACTGAGGACATTTTTATGATAACACACCTGCAAATGAGGACACTCGGGAAAATAGGTGATTTATGAGGACATTTTGGGGGTCCTCATTTTTCAAATGGCTTTAAGAACATACTAAGCAGTGTTTTTTTAAAAATGTAAAAATGCAGAATGTTTCCTGTGATGGGTAGGTTTAGGGGTAGGGTTAGTGTAAGGGGATAGAATATACAGTTTGTACAGTATAAAAACCATTACGTCTATGGAATGTCCTCACAAATCGTGTGTGTGTGTGTGTGTGTGTGTGTGTGTGTGTGTGTGTGTGTGTGTGTGTGTGTGTGTGTGTGTGAATGTGTGTGTATCTGACCTCAGTGTGTTTCCCTACTGCCCACCACAGTGACTCTCCGTAATGTGTGTGTGTGTGTGTGTGTGTGTGTGTGTAGGTTATGTTATAATATCTTCTTCTATTATTTTTGATGTTTTTATTATTATTCTATGTATTCCAAGCTTTGGCAGTATTGTATTATTTACAGTCATGACTATAAAGCTTTTTGTTTTTATTGAATTGAATATATTTAGAATTAACATGTAAGAATTAA
>NC_140224.1:855724-860724 GCF_951802725.1 Rutilus rutilus
TATCTATCTATCTATCTATCTATCTATCCATCCATCCATCCATCTCTTGAAGTGAAAGGTCATTATAAGGTCAAATCAACATTCTGTCATCACTCAGCTTCTCTTCTTCTGTGAAACACAAGAAACATTTTGCTTGATTATTTCAAAAACACGAGGAAAAACATTTGTTCTCCAGGAGAAAGAGATTCCCGCAGGTGAGAGTGAGAGAACGATTAAACGACAGAGGTTTAGTTTTACACAGACGAACCCTTCACACAGAACCTTGATCCCGTTGACGTCTGAATCTTCCCACACATTTCCAGCATTCCCGACCGGATGACATTACGAGTGGGAAAACCTCTGTGCCCTGAACTCTGAGAAACGGCTCAAACACAACAGAGACTGCAAGAGTGTGTGTGACGCGAGAAACACTGAATAAATGAAGAATGATTGGGTCTCTTCTGCTCACCAGAGCTGCTTTATTTCATAAAATACAGTGAAATATTATTACAATGGAACACATTTAATTTATCTATCATATTCATAATCTGTTGAGATTGACTTTAATCTCTTAGAGTTACAAAACCCCAATGATATACATGTAAATATACAGTTTGGGGTCGGTAAGATTTTTAATGTTTTTGAAAGAGTCTCTTCTGCTCATCAAAGCTGCATTAATTTGATAAAAAATACAGTAAAATAGTGAAATATTATTGTAATGTAAATCAGCTGTTCTCTATGTGAATATATGTTAAAGTGTAATTTATTCCTGTGATCAAAGCTGAATGTTCAGCATCATTACTCCAGTCTTCAGTGTCACATGATCCTTCACAAATCACTCTAATATGAGGATTTGATGATCAAGAAACATTTATGATTATTATCAGTGTTGCTGCTTCATACGTTTGTGTAAACCGTCATGTTTCAGGATTCTTTGAGGAACAGAAAGTTCAAAAGAGCAGCATTTATTTGAAATAGTCTTTTTTGTAAGATTATAAATGTCTTCAGTGTCACTTTTGATCAGTATTATGCGCATGTTTTAATGTGTTTTAAAGGGGTGGTTGATTATGATTTGACTTTTCTAGCTTTAGTTAGTGTGTAATGTTGCTGTTTGAGCATAAACAACATCTGCAAAGTTACAGCGCTCAAAGCTCAAAGCAAAGGGAGATATTTGCTTTTACAGAAATCACTTTTTAAGAACTACAACAAACGGCTGGTAGAGACTACACCACATTCCTCCCGGGTTAGTGACATCACCAACCCTAGAATTTACATAAACCCCGCCCCCTTAACACGATTTATAGATTATCATGACAGAATATGCTAATCAATGACTAGAAGATAACTACACATCAGCTTCATAAATTCATCAACTAACCATTCAGAAATGTCCTGTTGCTTCTACATGTTGTCACTTCTTCTCGAGTCTCTCCATCATTGTCTGACTCCGGTTTGAACCCCAAGCGGCAACCTCCCCGTCTCTCTCTTGAAACCAACACGGAAGTGAGTTAAACTGCAATTCGTTGACTGGCCGCTTGAGGCTGTTGTCAGAAGTTAGTCAAATCTGTATCTCCCCCATGTTAAAATGCCAAATTTTACAGCAGAAAAAAACGTGTTTAAAGCCTGGTGTCTGTATGTGGATTTGGTCTATACAGCTAATTTTGCCCTTCATAACAACTGTGAGGGGGGTGAATTATTTTATAACTCGTCCGTTTAGTTGATTAATATTTAAATTTAAGGGTGTGGCCAAGCCACTTGAGTGACAGATGGATTGCCGCTGTCAGTGCTAGCCGTTTGTCTGCTGTTACTAGCCGTCACTTCACCTCAGCAATGTTAGCTGCTGAACTTGCCATCTCTGCAGTGTTTGTGCTTTTTTTCGGGATTATTATTTCATACAATTTAATACTTGGGTAACGTTACAAAGCCCACGTCTTTGGATTCCGTCGTTATCGTTCGAGAGAACAACCAGCGCTGTATTTCAGTTGTTTTCCTCAGTGAACATGCACTAATGGATGTCTGACAATTTCGTTGCTTTTTGGGGTTTTCAAATTTAAAACGTCAATAAATGCTCGTTCGTTCTGCTCCCATGGAACAGATGGATTATAATATGCTTATGTAAGTTACCGTCAGATGAAATCATGCGGGCGTCGGCGCTTTCTCCGTCCGTGAATGAGCGCGGATTTTCTAGCGCATTTACTTGCACTTCAAAGGCAATATATCTATGGTTTAACGGTTAAACCATAACCCATTTGAGAGACGGCCAACATCAGAATTTAAAATGGACTGAATAAGCTCTCTACGAACTTGAGCGATGCCGCGCTGACGGACCATGAAAGAGTGACGGACATGTATGCACATAAATCACTGTCACACACAAACACTCTCGAAGTAATACACAGTCTCACTTGTAGCCATGTCTTTTAACTATTATAATATTTCGAAGGGCAAAAATAGGAACGTTTAATTGGCTTTACATCATCAGCTAACTCGATCACGTCGAGCTAGGTGATTTCAGATAGCCAGGCTCCTCAGCTCCACTCACGCCCCGCCTGTTTGTCTATTTTCTGTTATCCGGGAGTGACACAAGGCCAAGATGGCGACGGCCGGCTCCGCCCACTTTAGGCTTCAAAAATGCTCTTCAGAAACCTACGGGTGACGTCACGGACACTACGTCCATATTTTTTTACAGTCTATGGTTTGAACATAAAAGGCTAAAAGTTTTTGAAATTTTCAGTGCGTGTGTGAGGTAAAAGGACACGAGCTGTTGTAGCTCCGCCCCCTGTGCCGGGAGCAGCAGCTCATTTGCATTTAAAGGAACAGACACAAAACGGTGCGTTTTTGCTCACCCTCAAAAAGTGACAATTTTAACATGCTGTATAACAATATCTGTGGGGTATTTAGAGCTAAAACTTCACACACACTATACCACCCCTTTAATGGTGTGTTCATTCTTCAGTCGCTATATCTGTGCTAGTGAAAGTGGAGGTCTGTGTGTTTCTCGCAGTGAAGTGTGTAAAGATGTCGTGATGTTCTTTGTCTCTTGTGTTGTAGAGCGTGTCCTCGATGTGTGCTGTGGACGAGCCGCTGCCCAGAGACTGGAAGAGTTACACGTCTCCACAGGGCCGACAATACTACGTCAACACCGTCAGCAACGGTGAGCGCAACCCATCAGACACGCGGTCTCATTGTGCTAACGTTTCTGTTAAGCTATTGGGTCCAACGGGTCGAAGGTCCAGATGTGAGTTTCAGTGCAGCTTCAAAGTCTCGACACGATCCAGCCGAGGAATAAGAGTCTGATCTAGCCAAACCAGCGGACATTTTACAACAAAATAAACATTTATATACTTTTAAAACACAAATGCTGGTCTTGCACTAGCTGTGATGCGCCAGTGTGAAAGGTCAAGCGTGTTCCTGCTCAGAAATGTCACATTTTCTCCTCCAACTTTAAAATCGTCCGACATCGTTGTTTTACCTTTTATTTATATATATATATATTTTTGTAAATGGCGTTTTCACTCAGTCTTTGCACGTTTGCTTTGTAAACACTGGGTCTGTTCTTCCCCCTACGTCACACTTGACCTTTCAACCTGATGACGTAATGTGTGTCGCATCACAGCTAGTGGAAGACCAGCATTTGTGGTTAAAAGTATATAAATGTTTATTTTGTTGTAAAATGTCCGCTGGTTTGTCTAGATGAGACTCTTATTCCTCGGCTGGATCGAGACTTTGAAGCTGCACTGAAACTCACATCTGGACCTTCGACCCGTTGGACCCCATTGAAGACACTATATGGAGGAACATCCTGGAGTGTTTTCCTCAAAAACCTTCATTTCTTTTCCACTGAAGAAAGAAAGACATGAACATCTTGGGTGACGTGGAGGAGAGTAAATTATCAGGATATTTAAATTCTGAAGTGAACTACTCCTTTAAAGACCAGATAACTTTGAACGGACGTTTTATTAACATCACTGAAGAACGATTGAGAGAACAATCCGTTCGCTGGGAAACAATCTTTTGCTTCCGAAAAGGAATCTCAAAGACAATCCCACCGTTTCCTAGAGCTAAAGCTGTGCAGTGTCTTCTCTGTGCTTCAGTGGATGATGTTCTCATGTGAGTCCGAGACAAAAGCTGGTCTTGAGTTGTGAGTGTGAGTGTGTGTATGTGTGTGTGTGTGTGTGAGTGTGTGCTGGTACCGGCCGAGCCTCAGGGACAGAGATTCTCCATTATGTCCAAACAATCAGCATTGTGCCGATCAGAACTATCAGTCAGACATGTTTACGACTACAAGAGACTGATAAAACTAGCACCTCTCGGTTATCTGCGATAGAAACTCTACTTTTCTCACAGTTTAAACGAGTCTGAGGTTTTCACATTCTGCAAGATTCACACCTGCATTCATATTCATGTGCATCATCACTTCTGGTGCTCATATTCAGCGGCTTTGCTTAATGAGGATCTATTATACTCTACTAGAACTCTTTTACAGGCTTGATGTTGTTTTCAGGCTCTACTAGAACAGGTTTTCCTGCTGTAATGTTGATTATTCTCCTCATATTCTCCATTGTTGCGGCTCCTCTCTTCCCAGTCTGTCAGTAACGCTCTGTTTACTTCCTGTCTCTATGAAGCCCCTCCTCCTGAAAAGCACACTGTGCTCTGATTGGTCGAGTGTGTTTGGGAAATGCCCCGCCCCTTACCATGACCGCCAGTTTAACACACTACTAACTAACTCAACCAGGCCCCGCCCCTTTATTCTGCGCATGAATTATTATAATGAGGAATATTGTGACGTGTTCGTTCCCGGAAGAAACTCAAGATACAATGGAGGCGTTTCAGGAGTTCAGGAAAAGTTTGACCTTTTTAAATGATGTCATCACTGGCCCACTAGTAATTTTAGAAGTTACTACTATAGCATACTTAAAGGTTTAAATGTTGCCACTTGACATTTAATAATCAACACCAACACCCACATGATGGACGTTCTGACTTATGGTTTCCATTACTTCACTTGCATTTCCATGGTT
>NC_140224.1:863224-925724 GCF_951802725.1 Rutilus rutilus
TTGCTAGGGTATTCTGGCTGGTTGCTAGGATGGTGCTATGCGGTTGGGTATTCTGGGTGGTTACTAGGATGTTGCTATGCAGTTGGTATTCTGGGTGGTTGCTAGGGTGTTGCTATGTGGTAGCTAGGGTATTCTGGCTGGTTGCTAGGATGTTCTTATATGGTTGCTAGGGTATTCTGGCTGGTTGCTAGGATGGTGCTTTGCGGTTGGGTATTCTGGGTGGTTGCTAGGGTGTTGCTATGTGGTAGCTAGGGTATTTTGGGTGGTTGCTAGGATGTTCTTATATGGTTGTTAGGGTATTCTGGCTGGTTGCTAGGATGGTGCTATGCGGTTGGGTTTTCTGGCTGGTTGCTAGGAAGGTGCTATGCGGTTGGGTATTCTGGGTGGTTGCTAGGGTGTTGCTATGTGGTAGCTAGGGTATTTTGGGTGGTTACTAGGATGTTCTTATATGGTTGCTAGGGTGTTCTGGCTGGTTGCTAGGATGGTGCTATGCGGTTGGGTATTCTGAGTGTTGATGTGTGTGGATCGTTACTGAGACCAGTTTGGACTGAACAGTGTCCGATAGAGCATTGTGTATCAAGTTATCAGCACTGTTACACTTTTTGAGCATTACCTGTCCCACAGAAGAAGCTCATGATGGAATAAACAAGAAATAACAGGTTTGATTTGCTCTTGTTTTTCAGAGACGACGTGGGAGAGGCCATCCAGCACACCTGGAACCCCGAGAACACCTGGAACCCCGAGAACACCTGTCAAACACAAGAACTCTCTGCCTGCAGGTCTCAAACCCATCCGCAAACACACTCCACAATCTGCTAATGTCTGGAGGACATTATTAATGATTCGTTGGGTTTTTAGCCAGAGAATGCTCTCCTCATCACCAGCCAATCAAACGCCTCTCCTGATCTAAGTCAGCTGTGCAAAGATCTTAGGACAGTTCCATTCTAGCTGCATTTGGACCTCTTTCACCTTAAAACTTGTAGTATTTCCAGGTTTAAGTTAGTCCCACACTGCAAACAAATCCCTTCTTGAAACAAGCAAGATGCACTTAAGTCTAGGTGAAGTGCACTCAAATCAAGCACAATAATCTGCTAATTGGGTAAGCAAAACTGACTTGATTAGAATTCTTGAAATTATCATAAATATCTAGTCACTAAAAAATGCTATTTGATCTTAAAACTAGACAAAAATGCTTAAAACTGTGCAGTTTTTACTTTTTATAAGAATTGAATAAAAAATCAGTTTAGTGAAAATTGCATTAGTATATTTTACCTTAAATCTGGTCACTAAAAACAATTATATTTAACCTATTATATAATAATAATGATTTTTAACCTTAAATTCAGCTTTTTTTTTTTTTTTTTTTTGATGCACAATAACCTGAAAATAGATGAAAATTCTTAAAACAACCCAATAAATGAATAACTTTAGTACACTTTACTTAGATTAAGTGAATCTTGCTTGTTTCAAGAAGGCTTTTTTTTTTTACAGTATAACAAAAGAAAAATCATAATTGACCTTTCATAACTAAGATTCTTGAAATTAGAATTTTAGGAGTGTTATTATTATTAAAATTAGCACAACAATTTAATTAAACTTGCACAACTTTTTAGCTGGTAAAATCTACCTCAAAATGAGCTAACATTCACTGAAGAAGACTAATTTTCTTAAATAAAGATTTATACACTGCAAAAAATGCTTTTCTTACTTAGTATTTTTGTTTTGTTTCCAGTCCAAATATCTAAAAATTCTTAAATCGAGAAGCTTTTACTTGAGAAGTAAAATGACATAAGAAATTCTATTTTGTTTTAAGACAAAAAGAAAGTAATTTAAGTAATTTTAGCTTAAAACAAGCAAAATTATCTGCCAATGGGGTAAGAAAAATAATCTTAATTCAAATGGAAACCAAGATTATTTTTCTTACCCCATTGGCAGATAATTTTGCTTGTTTTAAGCAAAAATTACTTAAATTACTTTCTTTTTATCTGAAAACAAAATAGAATTTCTTATGTAATTTTACTTCTCTAGTAAACGCTTCTTGATTTAAGAATTTTTAGATATTTGGACTGGAAACAAAACAAAAATACTAAGTAAGAAAGCATTTTTTGCAGTGTAGTATAGTGTGCAATGTATTTTATACGACTTTTTATCTTTCATGGCAAAAAAAACAAGACATATTTTCTAGAAATACGATTTTTTTTTAACTTTCTTAGATTTCAGTCTGTTAATGCGGTCTCAGAGTTTTGGACCCCATTACAGGTCACTGTAGCTTTCCTCCCCGATCCATCCACTGATCCCCTAATGGAGCGCCTCGGTCCCGAGAGCCAAACTGGTCTGGGTTCAGGACTCTTGATTTGATTTGCACCGGCCATCAGCATTTGACAATGTCTACCAGCACATCTCAGTGACAGATGGACAGGATGATAGTGTCCAGCTTGTGGACGGCACGCCATAAAGCAAATGAAATTATGACCCGGCTCAAGAGGAATGAGTGTCATTGCACATGGAGGAAGGAAACAGTAGACATGTTCATCTCAGCATAAAGCTGGTCTCATTACAAGCTCCATCACTCAGAAAGATCCTACACTCCCTCAAATGAGCCAAACAAAAGATTATTAACATACACAAACAGTGCAGCCTAAATCCTGAACGATGACTCTTATGAGGAAACATAGAAACCAGTGTGTCCTGATCCCTGAGCGAGTTATGCTATTGAGTCAGCTCTTTTTAGTGATTCAAACACATTGAAACTTGTGTTTTTGTCATTAATATAAAAAAATGAATAATTATAATATGCTACCTACACTTTTTTATTTATTTAAATATGCTGTGTCAGGGTTGACGTCAATGATGTCTTTATATTTGTTCATTACTGAGAGAATTATTCTTTCCTGAAAGCTGATTTATGAGAAACAAACTGTATTCAGTGAAAAAGTCTTCTGATGTGCTTTGTCTTTGCTTTGTTAAATGGCATTGTGTGCGTCTCTCTGAGTAAAACCCCTCTCACGTGTTCCTCCTGCAGTGAATGGGTTTCATCCGAACGACAGCCCGTTGCATCAGACCGAACACTCGCACGCGGTCGTGCGGAAGGCCAGCACAGATCAACAGGTACGGACGATCGCTCCTTTACTCATCCAGCATATTCCTCTGGAATACAAATACAAATACCTCAACTAATCTTCATCTTTATCACATGCATTAAAACAACATTCAGTGGAGATTCAAGCTGATTTTGCCTAGTTCTGTCATGAACCTCTAGGTGGCGCAGGCTGACGGATCCTTAAAGGGGCGGTTGATTATGATTTGACTTTTCTAACTTTAGTTAGTGTGTAATGTTGCTGTGTGAGCATAAACAACATCTGCAAAGTTACAGCGCTCAAAGCAAAGGGAGATATTTGCTTTTAAAGAAATCGCTTTTTAAGGACTACAACAAACGGCTGGTAGAGACTACACGAGCTTCCTCCAGGGTTAGTGACATCACCAACCCTAGAATTTACATAAACCCCGCCCCCGGGAAGAAGATTTATAGATTATCATGACAGAATACCCTCCACCCTCCCCAGCTCCACCTGTACAGATCTGCTCTGGGTCTGACACACTCACATATAATATAAGCAATAGCAGCAGCGATAATCATCATCATCATCAATAGCAATAATCAACAGCAGACACATACCAGATCTATTCCGCCAAGACCAAATACATTAGCATTATCATATCCATTACCATGCTAAGAAATCTTACAAGAGTTGTCATGATAGAACTAGTTAAAATGAATGCATATTGATTTAGTGATGATTCAACATATGATTAATACTATGTAGAGGGATTATAAAGTAATCTGTTAAACTCTACACACCTTCCCCAGCTCCACCTGTACAGTGCTGATTGAACGTTTTGTCTGTTATTGCTGAGGTTGTTCACTCTATAAGTTGTTCTGGTCCAGTTTAAGTGGACAGAATCTGCTGTAATGTGCATATGGTGATAGTCTGGCTTTGCAAGTGTTTGGGGAAAACATGTTGCCATGGCACAGTTCACCTACGCATTTCCTAAAGATGCAGCAGATATCATCTGTGAAAGAGAAGAGAACGAACATACTCCTCCTCCTCCTCCTCCTCCTCATGATGAGAGCAACTCACACACACACACATCATGTCTGACACACACAGATCTGACGCTCGGTTTTCTCTCTTCTCTCAGAGTCCTGGCTCGACGTCTCCCGTCAGGAAGCAGGAGTGTGAATCCACAGTCACTGTAAGTACGACACAATACAAACGTGCTGAAGACAGATGTGTGTGTGTGTGTGTGTGTGTTCACGCTGACGACCACACAGCCACGGTGCCATGATTCATGATTGTGCCGTATATCCGAGTGAATCGCTTCAGGAACGAGAACAAATGTGGGCGGGGCTTGATTGTGTCCGTGGGGAATTGATTGGATGGTTGTGGTTTGCTATTGGCTGATCTCATGTGAGTGACAGGTTATAGCCCCGCCCACGTCATCAGAGACGAGAAGAGATGCTGCAAGAGGAACTTATTCTGAAATGATCATAGTTTGTATTGTGAAACACACACACTGAGCTGAGAGCACATTACAGATCGATACTGAAACATCATCCTGCATGAGGAAGGAGGCTTTCCGTGTCCGGTCCGACTTTATTAGAGTAGCACAACAGAGACGCTGCCATGGTAACATACGCAGATTCATGATGTCAGAACGATGTTTTCTGAGCTTGACTTCACCCTAACCTTGACTCACAAATGCATTGCGTTATCCTTGAAGAAGGAAAATCCCAGCTGACAAAAGTATGTTCCCAGTAAAGGATTAGAAGTCATCATTTACGCTCCCTAAAGTTGTTTCAAACCTGTAAGAGTTTCTTTCTTCTGCTGAACACAAAAGAAGATATGTTGAAGAACGTCGGTAACCAGACGGTCGTTGGACCCCATTGACTTCCACAGTAGGAAAATAAATCCTCAACTGTCTGGTTACCGACGCTCTTCAACATATCTTCTTTTGTGTTCAGCAGAATAAAAGAAACTCATACAGGTTTGAGACAACTTTAGGGAGAGTAAATGATGAATTTTTAAGTTAAATATTCCTTCAAGTTATAACATTTTATTTCTGGATATTCTCTGAACATTTAAAATGTCCAGTTTTCAAATGTTTAAAACGTTTTCTTTCTTACAAATGTTAAGGGAACATTCCATCATGAGAATGTTTCAGAATGTTCAGAGAACATTTAAAAGGAACAAGCAGTAATATATATATATATATTTAAAAAAACATGTTAGACTAACGTCCAACTAAAATGTTTTTGGTATAAATAATGTTTTTGTGCTAACGTTTTGTGAAAATGATTAAAGACGAGATAACTCTGAGTGAACGCTCTATTAATGTCAGTGTTCATAACTTTGAGAACGTTCCCTGTTCACTGGGGAAAGGCTTGTAACTTTGAAGAGCAATTTTTGATTTGAATAATTCTGAAATGAGTTACACTACAAGGCATAATTATCCTCAATCGATCAGTTTGCAGAGAATGACCAAGTTTGTCCATAAGATTCAACACCGTCAGAAATGTGTCGAAAAGCGGTTCTTGAATGAACAAACTGTGAGAGATTTACTATTGCAAAATCGTGTCCTCCAGACGTGAGTCACTGTCCGCCGCGTTTATCTTCACACACACAGAGAGTTATCAGGACTTCCAGCAACGTCAGCTGTAAGACTCTTTAATCCTGTGATCTAATGCTGAACTTAGATTGCGAAAATTACTTCCATTTACTGCAACCCAAGAGAACAGGAACATCTCAGAACGTTCTGTCAAGTTATGAACTAACGTTCTTCAGATACGTTAATAGGTTTGTTCAGAGTTATCTGGTCTTTAATAATGTTCTCAAAACATTTACGCCAAAACATCGATCATGGAGCGTTTAATTTCTTATTTTTAATAGTTGGACGTTTCTTCTAACTGTGAAATTCATGAGCACATTCTGAGAGAAAATGATGTCTACACCAAATGTAGTTTTCAGTGTGTATCATTTCAGTATTTGAGTTTTAGTTAAAAGTGTAGAATAACTGGTACAAACGACAACTTAGAACAGCTAACGAAACTCACGAACGGCCGTACGTAATCATATTTATTTTCTGAACGCAGAGGTGATTATTTCCACACACACACTGTATTTCTGAGGTGATTTACAGCAAGGCAGATCATCTGGACTCCTGAGCCAGTGCCTTCTGGATTACTGTCAGCTTTCTCTCCTTCATCTGCCGTTCACCAACACATTCCTCTCCAGACAAAAGAGGAATGAAGTGAGCCGTGTCGACCGTCAGATCCTCTCACACAGGCTTAAGATGAAGAGAAGATTTCCAGCATACCAGACACACACACACACACACTCATTCTTGTACATCTATCTTTATGAGGACCTTCATTGACACAATGCAATCTCTAGCCGCTTACCCATCACAACTAACTGCCTGACCCGACCCCTGACCCTAAACCGACCCTTAACCTCATTATAACCTGATCCCTAAAACCAAGTGTTGACCCTCAAACAGGCCTTTAGAGGCTCTCAGAAACTGAGACCGGCCAAAATGTCCTCACTTTACTCTCTTAGTTCTCACTCCAATGGTCTAAAACTCAAACTGGTCCTCACAAAGATAGTTGTACAAGTACACACACGCACACACACACAGACACACACACACACACACACACACACACACACACACACACACACACACACACACACACACACACACACAAACACACACACACACACACACACACACACACACACACAAAAAAAGATATATATATATATATAGTCTAATATGAATTTCAATTCATTTTGTTATAGATGCGACTGAGAATGAAAAGGCGACACTGTACAAAAGCAATGGCTAGTGATTAGCGGTGTGCAATATTGACAGAAAATGTATAATGTATCAAAATGAATCATATTTTAATATAAAATTCAATAATAAGACTAAAGGGCTGTCAATCAAATGAAATCAGTATCAACCAAATCCTGAAGTGGCACAGAAGCTGCATCTAAAGCAGCATTTACACTGCAATTAAACGTGCATTAATAATGCCATGAGATTATCGTAGACGAAACATATCGCACACCCCTGCTATATTGTTTTCTGGCATGCAATAAAAAGTAAAGAAATGAAAGAAAAGAGTATGAATGAAGTTCAGTCAGTCTGTTTATGGCTAACGGTAATTATTTACTAGTCAAAGGTTAAGCAGAGCTGTGAAACGATTAATCACATAATATATGTGTGTGTGCTGTGCATAATTACACATGCATGTATATATTTAAGAAGAATGTGTTATTTATATATAAAATATGCATATTTATATATAAAATATGCATATTTATATATAATATAAATTGTATGTAAATATATATACATGCACATATTTCTAAAATATAGATGCATTTATATATACAAAAGAATTCTACACAGTACACACACATATATTATGTAAACACAAACTTTTATTTTGGATGCGATTAATCGTTTCACAGTCCTAAAGTGAAGTGCAATTAAAAAAAAAAAAATGAACCGACTGCATGCAATGAAATGAAGTAAAATGTTGAAGAACTGTGTGTTACATTGGCTTATTATAATGAAGAAACAGAAGTGGTAAAAATCTGTTGTTTTGAGAGTAACTGCTGGAAGATTATGATGACGGTGCCGTTTACACTCTCAGACGACAGCTGTCTTTCTCTTTCACTCATCCTCATAGTAAAGTGTATAGTGAAAGCTGAGAGAGGAACTAGTAAGGCCCTAGGGTTGGCATCAGGTCCTCAGAAATGTGAGATCCTCATTTAAGCACACACGTTGCCATCGAGAGAACTTCCTTTCACATAACTTGGATGTTTGCTGACATAGAGAGCAGATTTATGTGGTTCCCATCATGCCATCAATGACTCAGTCCTGTGTTTCAGACGGTATTATCTTCATGAGAACCGATGCACACACATGCTGAAGACTTGCTCTCTCTCTCTGTCTCAGGAGGATCAGTGTGAGGATCCTGAAGAACTTAAGATCATTGTGCAACCAGTCAATGCACATACTTCTTGTGTTTATCCAGAAAAATCAGATAAACCAGAAGTGAGACAATGGTTGCAATGTGAGGCCAGTTCTGTGCATTTCCTCATTCGGCGAAACGTGAAAATATTAGGCAACATGGGGGGTGTTGGTATGAGCACATTGCTGACAACCAAAGGGAAATTTTCATTCTCCAGCAATGCACACGTCAGCAAGAGAAATTCCTCTAGCGGTTGGCAGCGTCAGACTCGCTTCGATGAAATATGGCTATACTTTGGGAAAAACACAGATGGAAAACGCTGATAGAGAAGAGCAGGGTTTATCTTCTCCGTCTGCAGGGACTGAACATATCACAGGGGATGGTTAAAATTATTTGATTTCAGGTAATGATATTTAGAGTACATTTACAAAATGTTAATGTCCTCGTTCACACGGATCCATTAAAACGACAATAATCGCTGTATTCTGCTGACAGGCCAGTAGATGGCGATGTCACTGTGTAAAGAAATATTGTGAACACGTGACACACACGCACATGACGTCAGCATTTTCACAAATTCATGTTTTTGACATTTACACAGAGACGATAAGCGGTCCCGTTTTCAGAAGATAGTGTTTTCATTGTAAATGACCGTCCAAAAGTTTTACATTTCTTGATGAAAACGGTTTTGCGTAAACGGTCCGTCAGATAGTTATAGGCCTACGAATACGATATGTGTGGTTTAAGAGTCCAAACACATGTTGCAAACACTGTATGTGCCATTCAAAGAGCAATAAACTGGTCTAAACCTTCATAAGCGTGAAGAATGAGATGGTCAGTAGGTTTTTGTATACTACTTCTTTGTTTAAAGTCCATCCACAGCTGGTTGTGCTCCAGTGTACTTGCTAAACAGCTGTTTCTCTGAAACACTATCGCTTGAACAGTTATTCAGTGTTACAGTGACAGTACAGGCACAGATCGCACATGACACTTCATTATAATTACAAGCAGTTAATAGCTTTAACTCTTAAACGTGCATGAATGCATGTGCATGTAATACAACCATGTTGACATCACATGACCAGCTTTTAACCTTTTATCAAAATAAATTATGGTATGACAAAAATATGCCTGTAAAAATAAGTTTTTCCACTTCTGAAAAACATCCATAAAAAACAGATCAAATCAAGTCCATGATTGAGAGTGTGATACAGCATGTAAATAATCAAGTTAATATTGCGAAACTTACATTTCAGTCGCAATATCAGGTGCTTTTCATAACGAATCCACAGCAGAATCATGGATGTCTCCGAGCAGCACACAGTTTCAGTGTATCGTTCCTTAATGAATCAGTGTTGTTGAACGAATTAGTTGAATAAATGATTCAATGACTCAATCACAAAGTCAGTCACCTGTTTCGTTCCTGAATGAATCAGTGTTGTTGAATGAATTGGTTGAATAAATGACTCAATGACTCACTCACAAAGTCAGTCACCTGTTTCATTCCTGAATGAATCAGTGTTGTTGAACGAATTGGTTGAATGAATGACTCAATGACTCACTCAAAAAGTCAATCACCTGTTTCGTTCCTGAATGAATCAGTGTTGTTGAACGAATTGGTTGAATAAATGATTCAATGACTCACTCACAAAGTCAATCACCTGTTTCGTTCTTGAATGAATCAGGGTTGTTCAACTAATTAGTTGAATAAATGATTCAATGACTCACTCACAAAGTCAGTCACCTGTTTCGTTCCTGAATGAATCAGTGTTGTTGAACGAATTGGTTGAATGAATGACTCAATGACTCACTCACAAAGTCAATCACCTGTTTTGTTCTTGAATGAATCAGGGTTGTTCAACTAATTAGTTGAATAAATGATTCAATGACTCACTCACAAAGTCAGTCACCTGTTTCGTTCCCGAATTAATCAGTGTTGTTCAATTATTTGGTTGAATGAATGATTCAATGACTCACTCACAAAGTCAGTCACCTGTTTCGTTCCTGAATGAATCAGTGTTGTTGAATGAATTGGTTGAATAAATGACTCAATGACTCACTCACAAAGTCAGTCACCTGTTTCGTTCCCGAATTAATCAGTGTTGTTCAATTATTTGGTTGAATGAATGATTCAATGACTCACTCACAAAGTCAGTCACCTGTTTCGTTCCTGAATGAATCAGTGTTGTTGAACGAATTGGTTGAATGAATGACTCAATGACTCACTCAAAAAGTCAATCACCTATTTCGTTCTTGAATGAATCAGGGTTGTTCAACTAATTAGTTGAATAAATGATTCAATGACTCACTCACAAAGTCAGTCACCTGTTTCGTTCCTGAATGAATCAGTGTTGTTCAACTAATTAGTTGAATAAATGATTCAATGACTCACTCACAAAGTCAGTCACCTGTTTCGTTCCTGAATTAATCAGTGTTGTTGAACGAATTGGTTGAATAAATGATTCAATGACTCACTCACAAAGTCAATCACCTGTTTCGTTCTTGAATGAATCAGGGTTGTTCAACTAATTAGTTGAATAAATGATTCAATGACTCACTCACAAAGTCAGTCACCTGTTTCGTTCCTGAATGAATCAGTGTTGTTGAACGAATTGGTTGAATAAATGACTCAATGACTCACTCACAAAGTCAATCACCTGTTTCGTTCCTGAATGAATCAGTGTTGTTGAACGAATTGGTTGAATAAATGATTCAATGACTCACTCACAAAGTCAATCACCTGTTTCGTTCTTGAATGAATCAGGGTTGTTCAACTAATTAGTTGAATAAATGATTCAATGACTCACTCACAAAGTCAGTCACCTGTTTCGTTCCTGAATGAATCAGTGTTGTTGAACGAATTGGTTGAATAAATGATTCAATGACTCACTCACAAAGTCAATCACCTGTTTCGTTCTTGAATGAATCAGGGTTGTTCAACTAATTAGTTGAATAAATGATTCAATGACTCACTCATTTGTCGCCACCTACTGGCGTAACAATGTAACATCTAATACACAAACTGACTGTCTGAAATACACAAACAGAATAATCTAATTCATGTGCCTGAACTAATGGTGGTGTAATTTCCATTTGGGCATGGATGATAGTGTTTGTGGGTTAGAATTGCTGACTGTTCCCTTGTTTATTTGTCCATATGAGCTGTTAATGATGCTCATTACACTGGACTTAAGCTAATGGTCTTCATTTACCGGAGACTGATGCATTTCTGACTGTGATCTGTTAGTTCAGAGCATGTTCTCCTAAAGCTTTGTGTCAGTTTCTGTCCCTGATGATCTCTGTCTCTCGTCTCGGCAGATAAACTGCGTGACGTTCCCTCTTCCTCTGCACATGTCTGAACAGCAGCTGCTCAAACCAGACGAGTGGAGCTACTGTGATTATTTTTGGGTAAGAATGTCTCTGTAAAACCACAAAGATTTGGTTGCATAGTTTCAAAAAGCCTCACAAACACAAACACTCACAGTGCAAATGACACATTTTTATACCATTTAACAGCATGAATTTCACAAAACATCTGCTCTGGCTTGTGGACGTCCAACTAAATCCTTGTTCCCAACAAACCTGACACCTTCTCACGCTCCGGTGCACACCAATCCTCGCGTGTGTTTGACGTGTGTTTGGCGTGTGTTTGGTGTGTGTTTGACGTGTGTTTGGTGTGTGTTGACGTGTGTGTTTGGCGTGTGTTGACGTGTGTGTTTGGCATGTGTTTGACGTGTGTGTTGGTGTGTGTTGACGTGTGTTTGGCGTGTGTGTTTGGTGTGTGTTGACGTGTGTGTTTGACGTGTGTTTGGCGTGTGTTGACGTGTGTGTTTGGCGTGTGTTTGACGTGTGTGTTTGGTGTGTGTTGACGTGTGTTTGGCGTGTGTTGACGTGTGTGTTTGGCGTGTGTTGACGTGTGTGTTGGTGTGTGTTTGGTGTGTGTTTGGTGTGTGTTTGACGTGTGTTTGGCGTGTTGACGTGTGTGTTTGGGCGTGTGTGTTGACGTGTGTGTTTGGCGTGTGTTTGGTGTGTGTTGACGTGTGTGTTTGACGTGTGTTTGGCGTATGTTGACGTGTGTGTTTGACGTGTGTTTGGTGTGTGTTGACGTGTGTGTTTGACGTGTGTTTGGCGTGTGTTGACGTGTGTGTTTGGTGTGTGTTGACGTGTGTGTTGGTGTGTGTTTGGCGTGTGTGTTGACGTGTGTTTGGTGTGTGTTGACGTGTGTGTTTGGTGTGTGTTGACGTGTGTGTTTGGCGTGTGTTTGGCGTGTGTTTGGCATGTGTTTGGCGTGTGTTGACGTGTGTGTTTGGCGTGTGTTGACGTGTGTGTTGGTGTGTGTTTGGTGTGTGTTGACGTGTGTGTTTGACGTGTGTTTGCCGTGTGTTGACGTGTGTGTTTGGCGTGTTTTGACATGCGTGTTGGTGTGTGTTTGCCGTGTGTTGACGTGTGTGTTTGGCGTGTGTTGACGTGTGTGTTTGGCGTGTGTTTGGCGTGTTGACGTGTGTGTTTGGCGTGTGTGTTTGGCGTGTTTTGACGTGTGGGTTGGTGTGTGTTGACGTGTGTGTTTGACGTGTGTTTGGCGTGTGTTGACGTGTGTGTTTGGCGTGTGTTGACGTGTGTGTTGGTGTGTGTTTGGTGTGTGTTGACGTGTGTGTTTGGCGTGTTTTGACGTGTGTGTTGGTATGTGTTTGGTGTGTGTTGACGTGTGTGTTTGACGTGTGTTTGGCGTGTGTTGACGTGTGTGTTTGGCGTGTGTTGACGTGTGTGTTGGTGTGTGTTTGGTGTGTTTGGCATGTGTTGACGTGTGTGTTGGTGTGTTTTTGGCGTGTGTTGGTGTGTTCTTGGTGTGTGTTGACGTGTGTGTTGGTGTGTGTTTGGTGTGTGTTGACGTGTGTGTTGGTGTGTGTTGACGTGTGTGTTGGTGTGTGTATCCAGGCGGACAGGATGGACGCGCAGGGCAGCGCCGGCGTCTCGGGCTTCGAGGTGTTGCTGCAGAAGTGTGTGTGTTGACGTGTGTGTTGGCGTGTGTGTTGACGTGTGTGTTGGTGTGTTGGTGTGTGTGTTGACGTGTGTGTTGGCGTGTGTGTTGACGTGTGTGTTGGTGTGTGTTGACGTGTGTGTTGGCGTGTGTGTTGACGTGTGTGTTGGCGTGTGTGTTGGCGTGTGTGTTGGTGTGTTGGTGTGTGTGTTGACGTGTGTGTTGGCGTGTGTGTTGACGTGTGTGTTGGTGTGTGTTGACGTGTGTGTTTGGCATGTGTTGACGTGTGTGTTGACGTGTGTGTTGGTGTGTTTTTGGCGTGTGTTGGTGTGTTCTTGGTGTGTGTTGACGTGTGTGTTGGTGTGTGTTGACGTGTGTGTTGGTGTGTGTATCCAGGCGGACAGGAAGGACGCGCAGGGCAGCGCCGGCGTCTCGGGCTTCGAGGTGTTGCTGCAGAAGTGTGTGTGTTGGTGTGTGTTGACGTGTGTGTTGGTGTGTGTTGACGTGTGTTGACGTGTGTGTTGGTGTGTGTATCCAGGCGGACAGGAAGGACGCGCAGGGCAGCGCCGGCGTCTCGGGCTTCGAGGTGTTGCTGCAGAAGCAGCTGAAGGGAAAGACGATGCAGAGAGAGATGGCGGAGTTCGTGCGGGAGAGGTAAACTTCAGACCGCCGTCTTACAGACCAAACGCTTGTCCTTCTACACGCACACTGCCGTTCAAAAGTTTTGCATCGGTAAGATTTGTAATGTTTTTCTGCTCACCAAGACTGCATTTATTTGATTAAAAATACAAAAAAAAAATAATCTGTTTTCTATGTGAATATACAGTAAAGTGTAATTTATTCCTGTGATCAAAGCTGAATGTTCAGCATCATTACTCCAGTCTTCAGTGTCACATGATCCTTCACAAATCACTCTAATATGAGGATTAGATGATCAAGAAACATTAGTTATTATCAATGTTTTTTTCAGGATTCTTTGATGAATAGAAAGTTCAAAAGAACAGCATTTATTTGAAACAGAATCTTTTGTAATATTATAAATGTCTTTACTGTAACTTTTGATCACTTTAATTAATCCTTGATGAATAAAATTATTGAATCTCTTATTTATTTCCCCCAATAAAAAAATAAAAAAATCTTAATGACCCCAAACTTTTGAACGGTAGTGTTTAATGTTACTAAAGATTCTATTCCAGATAAATGCTGTTCTTTTGAACTTTCTATTTATCAAAGAATTGTGAAATAAAAATGTAAATAACTGTTTTCAACACTGATAATAATCATAAATGTTTCTTGAGCATCAAATCCTCATATTAGAGTGATTTGTGAAGGATCATGTGACACTGAAGACTGGAGTAATGATGCTGAACATTCAGCTTTGATCACAGGAATAAATTACACTTTACTGTATATTCACATAGAAAACATTATAATAATATTTAAACATTTTTACTGTATTTTTAAACAAATAAATGCAGCTTTGGAGAGCAGAAGAGACTTATTTTAACATTAAAAATCTCTCCGATCCTAAAGGTGTGACTGGGAGTGTGTAACTGGGATAAAGGATACTGTATGTTTAATGGAAATAAAGTTGTGCATAAAGTTACACTGATGTAAATATGATTGTGGTCACTGAGATGTTACAACAAACCCGCGGTCATGGTAACTATTGCAAAATTGTTGGTGATGTTACATAATATCTTGATGTGACAGCTGTTTGTCCTCTTGCCTTGTTTCTGTCACTAAAAACACAAACTGTACATAACAACGCAGCGAACGCAACTTCCTGTCACTCATTTCCTGTATTTCATTAACAGGGTCTTTTTAGAAAGCAGAAAAATTAATAATTGCGTTTGATTATTTCTCTCTCGCTGTCACATTAACTTTAGTTTTTGATATGCTTTAGTTTGGTAACACTTTAGAATAAGGTTCATTAGTTTACATTAGTTGATGTATTAATTTACATGAACTAACATGTGCAATACATTTGTTACAGTATTTATTAACCTTTGTTAATGTTAGTTAATAATAATCCAGCTGTTCGTTGTTTGTTCATGTTAGTTCACAGTGCATTAACTAATGTTCACTAATACAACCTTTGATTTTAATAATGTATTAGTAAATGTTGAAATTAATATTAACTAAGATTAATAAATGCTGTAGAAGTATTGTTCATTATTAGTTCATGTTAACTGATGAACTTTACTGTAAAGTGTTACCTTTAGTTTTTAATGTTACGGCTCTTCGTGTGATGTTTGGATTGAATGACAACAGTAGTGTGTGTGTGTGTGTGTGTGTGTGTGTGTGTGTGTGTGTGTGTGTGTGTGTGTGTGTGTAAGTACAGTAACAGTAATGTGTGTAAGGCTCACGGTACGTGTCGTCATCCCTGCGGAGAAAAGTTTTACTCCGAGTCTGGGAAGGAAATGACCTTCGTGTGTGAATGTCAGGATTCTACATCTGCGCTCATGCTTAATGTGTGTGTGTGTGTGTGTGTGTGTGTGTGTGTGTGTGTGTGTGTGTGTGTGTGTCTGTGGACAGGATCAGGATTGAGGAGGAATACGCCAAGAGTCTGTCGAAGCTCTCACAGATCCCACTAGCGGCGCAGGAGGAAGGGTACGTCCAAATCTATGACACACACACTCGCACACTCGCACACACACACACACACACACACACACACTCACTTTCTCACCGAACAGTGAGTTCAGTCGTCATTCAGTCCAGAGCTGTTCCGCTAAACACACATGTCAGTGTCAGTGTGGCCTTTCAGTGAAGTATTGGTATCACTTCAGAATAACGTCCGTCAGTAAGTGACTCTGCAGAGTAGATCTACACTTCAGCTTCTACCATTAACTAATGGAAACAAGCTTAACTAATCATGAGTAATATTGCGTTTAGAACTAAGATACTGTAGTTCCTTATTAGTTCATCAATAATTACTTAATGAGATTGGCATCATTAAGAACTAATAGACAATTATATAGAATTACTAATTAATTACTAATCACAACATTAACGTGTCTGAGACATTAGCAGTTACTCTCAACATCTCTAGTAGATCCTGCTTAATGAGTAACTCTTGAGTAATTAATGATGCATTTATGACTATATTCAGAGTAAAAATGATGACTGATCATCTCACACACACAATGATGTTCTTTATAATGTGTCAGTTAGTTAATATAGGTATTAATGAGGCCAGTCTCACAAGTAATTATTGATTACGTAATAAGAAACTGTCTCTTAAATGCAATATTACTCACTGATTAGTTAAGATTGTTTCTATATTAGTTAACTGTAGTATCTAATCTACTACTACTCATTAGTCCTGAATTACTTCCTGCACAGTTACTTATTAATGACGGACCGTTATTCTGAAGTGTCACCGAAATATTGTGTAATGAATGAGTGTAAATGAGTGTGAATGAGTGTAAATGAGTGTAAATGAGAGTAAATGAGTGTAAATGAGTGTAAATGAGAGTAAATGAGTGTAAATGAGTGTAAATGAGTGTGAATGAGAGTAAATGAGTGTAAATGAGTGTAAATGAGTGTAAATGAGAGTAAATGAGTGTAAATGAGTGTAAATGAGTGTGAATGAGAGTAAATGAGTGTAAATGAGTGTATATGAGAGTAAATGAGTGTAAATGAGTGTGAATGAGAGTAAATGAGTGTGAATGAGAGTAAATGAGTGTAAATGAGAGTAAATGAGTGTAAATGAGTGTAAATGAGTGTGAATGAGAGTAAATGAGTGTAAATGAGTGTATATGAGAGTAAATGAGTGTAAATGAGTGTGAATGAGAGTAAATGAGTGTGAATGAGAGTAAATGAGTGTAAATGAGAGTAAATGAGTGTGAATGAGTGTAAATGAGTGTAAATGAGAGTAAATGAGTGTAAATGAGTGTAAATGAGTGTGAATGAGAGTAAATGAGTGTAAATGAGTGTAAATGAGAGTAAATGAGTGTAAATGAGTGTAAATGAGTGTGAATGAGAGTAAATGAGTGTAAATGAGTGTATATGAGAGTAAATGAGTGTAAATGAGTGTGAATGAGAGTAAATGAGTGTGAATGAGAGTAAATGAGTGTAAATGAGAGTAAATGAGTGTAAATGAGTGTAAATGAGTGTGAATGAGAGTAAATGAGTGTAAATGAGTGTATATGAGAGTAAATGAGTGTAAATGAGTGTGAATGAGAGTAAATGAGTGTGAATGAGAGTAAATGAGTGTAAATGAGAGTAAATGAGTGTAAATGAGTGTATATGAGAGTAAATGAGTGTAAATGAGTGTGAATGAGAGTAAATGAGTGTGAATGAGAGTAAATGAGTGTAAATGAGAGTAAATGAGTGTAAATGAGTGTAAATGAGTGTGAATGAGAGTAAATGAGTGTGAATGAGTGTGAATGAGAGTAAATGAGTGTAAATGAGAGTAAATGAGTGTGAATGAGTGTGAATGAGAGTGAATGAGTGTGAATGAGTGAGTGTAAATGAGTGTGAATGAGAGTAAATGAGAGTAAATGAGAGTAAATGAGTGTGAATGAGAGTAAATGAGTGTGAATGAGAGTAAATGAGCGTGAATGAGCGTGAATGAGCGTGAATGAGTGTGAATGAGAGTAAATGAGTGTGAATGAGAGTAAATGAGCGTGAATGAGTGTGAATGAGAGTGAATGAGTGTGAATGAGAGTAAATGAGTGTGAATGAGAGTAAATGAGTGTGAATGAGAGTAAATGAGAGTAAATGAGTGTGAATGAGTGTAAATGAGTGTGAATGAGTGTGAATGAGTGTAAATGAGTGTGAATGAGAGTAAATGAGTGTAAATGAGTGTAAATGAGTGTGAATGAGTGTGAATGAGAGTAAATGAGCGTGAATGAGCGTGAATGAGCGTGAATGAGTGAGAATGAGTGTAAATGAGCGTGAATGAGCGTGAATGAGTGTGAATGAGAGTGAATGAGTGTGAATGAGAGTAAATGAGTGTGAATGAGAGTAAATGAGTGTGAATGAGAGTAAATGAGAGTAAATGAGTGTGAATGAGAGTAAATGAGTGTGAATGAGTGTGAATGAGAGTAAATGAGTGTACACGAGTGTGAATGAGTGTGAATGAGTGTGAATGAGTGAGTGTAAATGAGTGTACACGAGTGTGAATGAGTGTGAATGAGAGTAAATGAGTGTAAATGAGTGTGAATGAGTGTGAATGAGTGTAAATGAGTGTGAATGAGTGTAAATGAGTGTGAATGAGAGTAAATGAGTGTAAATGAGTGTGAATGAGTGTGAATGAGTGTAAATGAGTGTGAATGAGTGTGAATGAGAGTAAATGAGTGTACACGAGTGTGAATGAGTGTGAATGAGTGTGAATGAGAGTAAATGAGTGTAAATGAGTGTGAATGAGTGTGAATGAGTGTGAATGAGTGTAAATGAGTGTGAATGAGAGTAAATGAGTGTAAATGAGTGTGAATGAGTGTGAATGAGTGTAAATGAGTGTGAATGAGTGTGAATGAGTGTAAATGAGTGTGAATGAGTGTGAATGAGAGTAAATGAGTGTGAATGAGAGTAAATGAGAGTAAATGAGTGTGAATGAGTGTAAATGAGTGTGAATGAGAGTAAATGAGAGTAAATGAGTGTGAATGAGTGTAAATGAGTGTGAATGAGAGTAAATGAGTGTAAATGAGTGTGAATGAGTGTGAATGAGTGTAAATGAGTGTGAATGAGTGTGAATGAGAGTAAATGAGTGTGAATGAGAGTAAATGAGAGTAAATGAGTGTGAATGAGAGTAAATGAGTGTGAATGAGAGTAAATGAGCGTGAATGAGCGTGAATGAGTGTGAATGAGAGTAAATGAGTGTACACGAGTGTGAATGAGTGTGAATGAGTGTGAATGAGTGAGTGTAAATGAGTGTGAATGAGTGTAAATGAGTGTAAATGAGTGTACATGAGTGTGAATGAGTGTGAATGAGAGTAAATGAGTGTAAATGAGTGTGAATGAGTGTGAATGAGTGTAAATGAGTGTGAATGAGTGTGAATGAGTGTAAATGAGTGTGAATGAGAGTAAATTAGTGTAAATTAGTGTGAATGAGTGTGAATGAGTGTAAATGAGTGTAAATTAGTGTAAATGAGTGTTTTTGTGAGAATGATCATTTTAAAGGGATACTTCACCTCTGGAAAGATGAATGTGTATTTAAAATAGGTCATTTATGTAGAAGAAATGTGAAGAAATTTTTTAATTTGGAGCTTTCTAGACTGAGAAAAGTCTAGAAAACACATCAACCGATCACTTGTTTAGCGTTCATGTAAACACTACATTCAGATTCACCGATCGGAATGAATTCAGTTAGATTGAAACAAGAGGTGTGCATGTAAACAATGAATGGCGACCGCAGAAAGCAAAAGCCGAATCCCGGACATTTTGAACGATCTCGCCCGCTGGACAAGTCAGGGGAAAGGAGGATGGTAACCCCTACTTACTCAGCTTTCTCCTACTATTCAGCTTTCTCCACAGAACAAGAGCTTGCTAGCTTAGCTTCCAGAGAAAGACGGCTGACTATGTGTACATTCTGTGAGTGAGATCCCACCCCCTATGGGCGGGCTGAAAACATGCGGGACAGCTCCTCCTACTGGCTGTAGTCTTTAGCCTCAGGACAGAAAATCCTCAGATGACGCAATATGACGATTTTTGCGTCATCTGAGGATTTTTTCCAGACAAAAAATACATAAATCTCTCGTCTCAGGGGGATATGAGGGTGGAAAGCACGGTAATTCGAAAATACTACAGGTTTTCTACTAATACAAAGCTTAATGCTAAATCCTGAAGTATCCCTTTAAGTGTGTGTGTTCTCAGTCTTGCAGGGTTCAGTCTCAAGCGCTCAGCACATGTGTGAGTGTGTGAGTGTGTTTGGGGCTGATAGAGAAGGCTGATTGTTTGACACACACAATGTGGAGTGTGTCACGAGAGCCGCCCACAAACACACAATCCCGCCATTCTTCTGCCTCAGACCCGTCGTGTTGTCGCTTGTAATGTCCATTGTTTTTTCGGCCGGCTCCTACGTCTGCGCTCGCAACCTCTCGTTTATTGCAGAATTTACTGCTTGTGTGGCTGAAAATCCTGCAGAAATCACAGTCGCTGAAGTGCAGGTCGCGACCTCTGACCTTCAGGCTGTGCATGACTGGGAGAATCAGTGTGTGTGTTTAACAAGAGGGAACGACGTCTTTAAACATTACTGATCATTCTGCTGTCTGTCTATATATATATATGGTGGTCGGTAAGATTTTAAAAAATAATAAAATAATACTTTTAATCATCAAGGATTTTGATTTTTAATTTTATCATAAAATATTTAGTATGGGGAACATATTCACTGTTAACTATGATTTTTGCCTCAATAAACTCTTAATTACTGCTTATTAATAGTATGTAGTTGTTAAGTTTAGGTATTGTAGGATTGAGGGATTTAGAATAAGGTCATGCAGAATACGGCATTAATATGTGCTTTATAAGTACTAATAAACAGCCAATATCCTAGTAATATGCATGATAACACGCAACTGGTTAATAGTGAGAATTGAACACTAAACTAAAGTGTTATCTTAACATCTTTTATAATGTTACAAAATATTATATTTCAAATAAATGCAGTTCTTTTGAACTTTCTATTCATCAAAGAATCCTGAAAAATAAAATGATCAGTTTCCACAAAGATATGAACTGTTTTCAACACTGATAATAATCATAAATGTTTCTTGAGCATCAAATCCTCATATTAGAGTGATTTGTGAAGGATCATGTGACACTGAAGACTGGAGTAATGATGCTGAACATTCAGCTTTGATCACAGGAATAAATTACACTTTACTGTATATTCACATAGAAAACAGATGATTTACATTATAATAATATTTCACTATTTTTAACTGTATTTTTGATCAAATAAACGCAGCTTTGGAGAGCAGAAGAGGCTTTGTTCAAAAACATTAAAAATCTCACCGACCGATTTATAAAACGCCCAATTTTAAGTAGATTTTAAAATAAACTATAAAGGCAACAGTAGCAGTTCGTTGAACTAGTGGCTCCACTGGTACATTAAATATAGATAAAGATATATATTGAATGAAAAAGTTAAAATACTGAAAAATATATTTATTTATGATAGCTCTATAATATCAGTAAAGCAGGTTTGTGCCATATCAGACATCAGAAGTATTGTTATGGATTCATACAGAATATTGATATTCAGTCTTGTAGATTCGACTCGGCTAAAGTTTAGATCGATCATATTCCACCCACGACTTTATTTCAAGGTGAATCCTCTGAATCCCAACGGAGAGCGGCTCAGAAACATCCCAGACATCCCAAACATCTCCGGAACGAGCCGAAACCTCAGATTACGAGCACAACTTCAGCATTCATACGCATTCATACGCAGCTGTGTAGAAGAAAAGATCGACAAGAGTTATGACAATAAAACATATGGATTAAATAAACCTTTCCAATATAGCTTTAATATCACAGTAAATTATATAGGTGCATTTTATACAGGGGTGTGTGTGTGTGTGTGTGTGTGTGTATATGCTGCTGTTCAAAAGTTTGGGATCATAAGATTTTTAATGTTTTTAAAAGAACTCTCTTATTCTCACCAAGGCTGTATTAATTTGATTAAAAATACCAAAAAAACACACACAAAAAACATTGATATTGTGAAATATTATTACTATTTTAAATAACGATATAGTAAAGTGTAATTTATTCCTGTGATCAAAGCTGAATGTTCAGCATCATTACTCCAGTCTTCAGTGTCACATGATCCTTCACAAATCACTCTAATATGAGGATTTGATGATCAAGAAACATTAGTTATTATCAATGTTAAACACTTGTGTATTTTTTTTCCAGGATTCTTATAGAATAGAAAGTAAAAAAAAAAAATGTTTTTTTAAAAATCTGAAATAGAAATATTTTGTAACATTATACACTGCCATGCAAAAGTCTGGGGTCAATACGTTTTATTTGAAGAAATTAATGTTTATTTAGCAAGGAATGCATTAAATTTATCAAAAGTGACAGTAAAGACGTATAATATTACAAATAAATGCTGTTCTTTTGAACTTTCTGTTTTCAACACTGATAATAATCATAAATGTTTCTTGAGCATCAAATCCTCATATTAGAGTGATTTGTGAAGGATCATGTGACACTGAAGACTGGAGTAATGATGCTGAACATTCAGCTTTGATCACAGGAATAAATTACACTTTACTGTATATTCACATAGAAAACAGATGATTTACACTCCACATCTGTATATCTCACTCGCTTGCTGTTGTGTTCTCAGCACGCTGGGCTCCGCTTGGGTTCAGCTGAAGAAAAGCCTGTCAGACGAGGCAGAAGTTCATCTCAAGTTCTCCTCTAAGGTAAAGCTGAACACACACACACACACACACACACACACACACACACGAGAGAGTTTTCCGGGGTCTCACAGCTGGACTGAAGGAATGCTTTACTCTCGGATGAATATATGAGAGCAGATGTTACACACACTGCAGTTTCAGCATCACTAACACAGACGATACAAACTACAACAGCAAACCCTCTGGTGCTCGTCTGCCATTTTGACAGAAAAGGTTTACGTTTTTTTAATTTTTTATTCATAGGAATCTTACGAAACTTGGTAAAGGTTTTGACACTTGCTGTGTGAACACAAAGAAAATCATGGATATGATTCGAACAGGTTAAATGGTCCTGAAACTATAGTCACACTTGAGCTCCTCGCGGTCAGAAACGAGCGCATTGGAAATGAATGAGACGAGTTTCCTCTAGTGGAAGCCTTTGGTACTGCAGCCGAACAACATCTCACTGAAAGATCATTTTTGAGATATCAACCTCAGATTTTGAACACAACTTTAGATTTATGGCTTTGATTTTCTTGCCGTTTTAGAGTAAAACGTGTTTTTGAAAATATAAAATTTAATATAAAAATTGAAAATAGTATTTTTGTACATTTTTCAACAATACACTTAAAATACTGTAACTTTTTTTTAAGTTCACTTTTTAAAACTTTTCTCACTTCAGCAATAATCTGCCAAGTGTCGTCTTTGAAAAGAGATCAAACTTCAGTCTGTCGCTAAAGCATTCAAGATTTACCACAGTGTAAATTCTATGCTAAGAGGTCTATGCTCAAAAAGTGAATAAATGCATTATATATACAGCGTAAATATAATTTAGTATAAAAAAATCCCCTAAAAATACAAAATATTACATAAAAAACATTATCAAACTAAAATCGAGTACATTCATTTCATTGACCAAGAAATAGTCATTTTTGACTGACAGGTGAAGAGCACCAGAGGGTTGAGAGGGTCTCTTACACTCTTGGGTTTAGTTTCTGGCAGTCTTCATCGTCTCTAATACGGTCCCTGTCTGAAACCTCTTCAGCTCCAGAGCGAAGTGGAAAAACCTCTGCTGATATTTCGGGAAAACTTCAAGAAAGACATGAAGAAGTTTGACCACCACATGTCTGATCTGAGGAAGCAGCTGGCTGGCCGGTACGCTGCTGTGGAGAAGGTATTATATCATATCATATTCATATCTCTGTGTGTATGGATGAATATGGGGCCATATTTCGACGATTGGCTCAGCTCTTCTAAAGTTACAGGGATTTTTCTCATGCTTTATTAAAAGGAGTGGACCGTTTCCGTCTCTGGAGCCCGATGGGTTCCTATAAATAACCTCATGACCTTCACAACAATGAGCTTCTCACGCCGCCTCGACTGAACAGAACCCTTCACCGCCATCTTTTAAAGGGACAGTGCGCTCAATAATGCCATCCGTCATCGGCGAACGCTATTGGTTCTCGCATGTCTTGTGATCAATCGCAGCGTGCCGACTTTGAATATACACCTGCAAAATTAGTACTATACTGTTTACAAGTTGTAAATAAAACAGAGATTATTGGAGTACATTTTCATGGAAGCTTGTTTCTGACACGGAATTAAAAAAGGGAATTGCCACGATCGCACTATTTCTCGCAACTCTGACTTTATATCTCGCAACTCTGACTTTATTTCTCACAACTCTGACTTTATTTCTCGCAATTCTGACTTTATATCTCGCAATTCTGACTTTATTTCTCGCAATTCTGGCTTTATATCTCGCAATTCTGACTTTATATCTCGCAGCTCTGACTTTATTTATTGCAATTCTGACTTTATTTCTCGCAATTCTGACTTTATTTCTCGCAATTCTGACTTTATATCTCGCAATTCTGACTTTATATCTCGCAATTCTGACTTTATATCTCGCAATTCTGACTTTATATCTCGCAATTCTGACTTTATATCTCGCAACTCTGACTTTATTTATTGCAATTCTGACTTTATTTCTCGCAATTCTGGCTTTATTTCTCGCAATTCTGACTTTATATCTCGCAATTCTGACTTTATATCTCGCAATTCTGACTTTATATCTCGCAATTCTGACTTTATATCTCGCAATTCTGACTTTATATCTCGCAATTCTGACTTTATATCTCGCAACTCTGACTTTATATCTCGCAATTCTGACTTTATATCTCGCAATTCTGACTTTATATCTCGCAACTCTGACTTTATTTATTGCAATTCTGACTTTATTTCTCGCAATTCTGACTTTATATCTCGCAACTCTGACTTTATTTATTGCAATTCTGACTTTATTTCTCACAATTCTGACTTTATATCTCGCAATTCTGACTTTATATCTCACAATTCTGACTTTATATCTCGCAATTCTGACTTTATATCTCGCAATTCTGACTTTATTTCTCGCAATTCTGACTTTATATCTCGCAATTCTGACTTTATTTATTGCAATTCTGACTTTATTTCTCGCAATTCTGGCTTTATTTCTCACAATTCTGACTTTATATCTCGCAATTCTGACTTTATATCTCGCAATTCTGACTTTATATCTCGCAATTCTGACTTTATATCTCGCAATTCTGACTTTATTTCTCACAATTCTGACTTTATCTCAAGTCTGACACCATCAACAATGGTGTCGTCTTAGCGGCCCCTAATTTAATAACAAATGATCGTTGCGACGAAAGCGAATCAATCAAAACTAACTTTAGCTGGAAAATAACTTTATTAAAGAACCGCAATAAAGTCAAAACAATCTTACCTTAAATGATACGTTTATCTCTGTAAAGCTGCTTTGAAACAATCTACATTGTTAAAAGCACTATATAAATGAAGATGACTTGACTTGACTTGACTGACTTTATTTCTCGCAATTCTGACTTTATTGCAATTTCCTTTTAATTGTTATTCTGTGGTGGAAACAATCTTCCATGCGTTTTACAAGAAAACACAATTTCAATCTTTTATACTTAAAAATGTCACATTTAACTCGATGGGCCCTATTTTAACAATCTAAGCTCATGGTCTAAAGCGCACAGCGCAAGTTCACTTAGGGCGTCCGAATCCACTTTTGCTAGTTTAACGACGGGATAAATGGTCGGTGCTCCCGGCGCATGGTCTAAAAGGGTCGTCCCTATTCTCTTAATGAGTAATGAGTGTGATTTGGGATTTACGTGCGTTAAACCAATCAGAGTCTCATCTCCCATTCCCTTTAAATGCCAGTTGCGCTCGGGCCATGGCGGATACACTATTTACATGACGGACTTTGATAGTGGAAAGACCGGACGCGTCTCCAGAGCGCAAACGGATCTGCTCATGCGCGAGGTCAAAGTGCGCAAGCAGAACATCTACGGGACAAGCCGGATTCACCATATCTTTATATACACAATAATAATCTTTTACATTGTAATCCTTTTATTTTAAATATTTGGCATGTGTGTGTGCTGCTGTGCGTCCCTGTGTGTGTAATAAACAGAGTGTACGCACGTTGTGGACCCGTCTATAGGCGCACATTACTAAAGCGCTCTTTAAATAAATAAATAAAATATTGCGGCATTGACTTTAGAGCAGGTTTCAGTGGGTCAACGGTTCAGTCTATTACTGTTCCTCAAAATAGCAACACACCATCAATGCGCCAGAACACACACTCGTTGGCCCATGGGTGCACAAATGGGCACAAATGCATTTGCTATTTAAACAACACAGCGCAGGACGTGAAAATGATAATTGCGTCGGGCTGAAACTAGCGAAACACACTTGCGTCGCGCTTGGCGCCGGGTGTAAGATAGAGCCTGATGTGTTTCTAGCCGTTTCTGTGTAATAATCCGTTTTTTCAGCGTATGAGCGCGGGTAACTGATCACAGCGTTTTAATTTTTCAGAAACAGTATAATGTAAAGATCGAATTATTTGAATTGTCCAGATGGAGGAAATTGAATTATCAGGGTAAATTTATCATCAGAAATCAATCAGAAAAGATATTTATCTTTGAAGTTCCATAACCATCCACATCATCGTACAACGACAGGTTTAATTTATTCAAGAGCGTCTGGATCTCAACATGCGATGCCAGATGTCTCCGAACATCTGTAGATGCAGTGTGAATAAAACACTCATGCTCAGCTCATCTCTCATATTCTCCTGTGCTTTATAAGGCCCGTAAAGCGCTCTCCGATCGGCAGAAGGATCTAGAAGTGAAAACCCAGCAGCTGGAGATCAAACTCAGCAGTAAAATGGAGGAGGACCTCAAGAAAGCGCGCAGAAAGTCCACACAGGCCGGTCAGTGTCCTCATCACAACACAACACACCTCTCATCTGTCCAACCAATCACAGTGAAATACACAACTGTCACATGATCCGCTTCTATAGATGAAGCCTTTACAGTTCCATCACTGTAAAAAGTGATCAGTTCACTTAACTTACATTTTTTTTTAATAAACCCATTGCCTTAAAATTATTAAGTAAATAAACTTAATGCTTAATTTAAAAAAAAAGAGTTAAGTTACGATAAGTTTAATTAAGTTAAACAATTTGACAATTCCACATTACTTAATTTTTTTTGATTAAACATGAAGTTTAATTACTTCATAATTTTAAGGCAACGGGTTTCCTCAGTTTTTTTAAGTTAAGTCAACTGATCACTTTTTACAGTGATGAAGAACCTTTCCTTCATAGCACAGTATAAATGTTTATACGGTTTCACATACTATTTCTAAACTAGTATGCCTCATCAAGTGTACACTGTGAGTGTTCAGGAAGTAGAAAGCAAACATTCCACTCTGAACACAGCCATTCTGTCTGGAGTCGGAGAGGAAAAGTGTGTGTTCGCTGACATCTAGTGTCAGACTGTGGTAATGCGGTTAAAGAGAAGTGTGTGATGCTGTTCTGTTCTGCATGAAACATGCCGTTTTATTTCTTGCTTTTGAATATTTAATATTAATACATTGACAATGTATGCTTATGTTACAAAAAAAGATCTACTTTGTATAGAAAACTGAAAGCGTGTTAAATAAGAGAGAATCAACAATCACTGGCTCTTTCTAAAGAACTAGAGTGACATAACTGACTTTAGAAAGCAGAAATAAATATATCTTATATCATATAAAACAAATATAAATGTTCATGTTTGGGTTTCCATGTAAACATCACCAGTTAATATTTACCCTCTTCTGTTTTCTTCTCACAATTCTGACTTTATTTCTCGATATTCTGACTTTATTACTCTATATTCTGAAGTGTGTGTATATAGGGTGTATAAGGTGAATAACCTTGTGTAACTCCTGCTCTGATCTCAGGAGACGAGCTGATGCGATGTGTTGACCTCTACAATCAGTCCCAGTCCAAGTGGTTTGAGGAGATGGTCACCAGCAGCCTGGTAAGACTGAGAAACTAACTGAACACACACACACACACACACATACACAGTGGGGGCGCACCTATACGGGCGCTCAGGTTTTCCTGTTATAAAATACATTTGGCCAAAATCTCATTTTATAAAAGATGAAATGCTACTGTATGCACAGGCCATTAAAGTGTAGGCTATGTATTTGCTATGACTAGATGGCAAATGCTAGACCTCTCTCTCAGGCCCCACATGTCTCAGTCAGACATCAAATAAATAAAATATGAGCCTTTATAGACATAGTGTTCAGTACTGAGGCCTATTCAAACAACAAGATCTTTGTTTACCCTTGCAAAACTTCGTTCAGCTGCTGTGTGCTGTGCGGTTGCTGCGGAGCTTCAGTTCATTCAGTCAAGATAGAGGGGGCGGAGTTATCAGATAGAGGGGGCGGAGTTATCAGACAGAGGGGGCAGAGTTATCAGACAGAGGGGGCGGAGTTGTCAGATAGAGGGGGCGGAGTTGTCAGACAGAGGGGGCAGAGTTATCAGACAGAGGGGGCGGAGTTATCAGACAGGGGGCGGAGTTATCAGATAGAGGGGGCAGAGTTATCAGATAGAGGGGGCGGAGTTATCAGACAGAGGGGGCGGAGTTGTCAGACAGAGGGGGCAGAGTTATCAGATAGAGGGGGCAGAGTTATCAGATAGAAGGGGCGGAGTTATCAGACAGAGGGGGCAGAGTTATCAGACAGGGGGCAGAGTTGTCAGATAGAGGGGGCAGAGTTGTCAGATAGAGGGGGCGGAGTTGTCAGATAGAGGGGGCGGAGTTGTCAGACAGAGGGGGCAGAGTTATCAGACAGAGGGGGCGGAGTTATCAGACAGGGGGCGGAGTTATCAGATAGAGGGGGCAGAGTTATCAGATAGAGGGGGCGGAGTTATCAGACAGAGGGGGCGGAGTTGTCAGACAGAGGGGGCAGAGTTATCAGATAGAGGGGGCAGAGTTATCAGACAGAGGGGGCGGAGTTATCAGACAGAGGGGGCAGAGTTATCAGACAGGGGGCAGAGTTGTCAGATAGAGGGGGCAGAGTTGTCAGATAGAGGGGGCGGAGTTGTCAGATAGAGGGGGCGGAGTTGTCAGACAGAGGGGGCGGAGTTGTCAGACAGAGGGAGCGGCGTTATCAGATAGAGGGGGCGGAGTTGTCAGATAGAGGGGGCGGAGTTATCAGATAGAGGGGGCGGAGTTGTCAGACAGAGGGGGCAGAGTTATCAGATAGAGGGGGCGGAGTTGTCAGATAGAGGGGTGGAGTTATCAGACAGAGGGGGTGGAGTTATCAGGTAGAGGGGATGGAGTTATCAGATAGAGGGGGTGGAGTTATCAGGTAGAGGGGATGGAGTTATCAGATAGAGGGGGCGGAGTTATCAGATAGAGGGGGTGGAGTTATCAGATAGAGGGGGCGGAGTTATCAGATAGAGGGGTGGAGTTATCAGATAGAGGGGGTGGAGTTATCAGGTTTACTGATAGGTTACATATATAATTAAGTGCCCCTATTATGGTTTTTAGGAAATAACCTTTCATATAGTGTGTTATAAAGCTGTTTGCGAATAAACTGCCAAGTTCCAAAGCTCAGATAAATTAATCTTTTGTCTCCCAAAAGAAAGAAGTGATTCTGAACTGAAATGAGTCATCAGTAGTTCAGTCTCACTTCCTACTGAACCGGTTTGTAACTAATTTGCATAATGCCAGCCTGTGGTCTTGATTGGCTGAGCAGCGTCTCTTAGCTCCGCCCTCAAACACTGTAGTGTATCTGAGACGGGGAGAGTTTGGTTCGTGTTGTTCGTGTCGAGAAGACGCTGTTTCTGCTGACAAAGCAAATCCACTTTGATGAGATTGATACGGTGAAACCCACGCCATCGTTACTGTTCGTATCACTGTGATCAAGAGCTGAGATTCAGATATGAACTATGTACTTGTCTTAGGACAACTTTGATGAACTTTTTTGATCCACTTGAAGTGTTGCCGACTGTATTTAACTGTAGAAGGGCTGTTGTTCCTCAGGAGCTGGAGCGTCTGGAGGTGGAGCGCGTGGAGATGATCAGACAACATCTGTGTCGATACACAACGCTACGCCACGAAACCGACATGTTCAACCAGGGCGTGAGTCCACACACACACACACACACACACACACACACACACACACGCACACACACACAGGAGGTCTAATGCAGATCATGAGTAACTAATTGCATTACTTAGTTACTTTTTAAGAAAAGTAATGTGTTACGTTACTTTTGCGTTACTTTTTCTCACCTGGGCCGGGCGTTTTATAACAAAAAAGTGCTGGTTTTAGGCAAATGTAAAGAAGTGAAATAATAAGCCTCAGGCTGAAGGAAGTGTAAATTCACGTGTGTACAGTAGAGGGCGCCGCTCAAACAAACCTTTCAACACTCAACACTTACTTCACCAATAAAGGACTTTTTCTTGCTTAGTATGTTTCTTGTTTCCAGTCCTAAAAATTCTTAAATCAAGAAGCATTTACTGCTAATGGGGTAAGAAAAAAAAATCTTAATTCAAACGGAAAACAAGAAAAAAATATGAATTCAAGTGGAAAACACGATTATTTTTCTACCCCATTGGCAGATAATTTGGTTTGTTTTAATCAAAAACTCACTTCATTTAATTTTTTATCAGAAAACAAGATATAATTCCTTAAGTCATTTTATTTATCTAGTAAAAGCTTCTTGATTTAAGAACTTTTAGATATTTGGACTGGAAAAAAATACAAAAATACAAAGCAAGAAAAGCATTTTTTGCAGTGTACTTTACTAGTTACTTGAAAAAGTAATCTGATTACATAACTCAAGTTACACACAACACTGGTTGTTACTTTTTAAGGGAGTAACGCAACATTGTAATGCATTACTTTTCAAAGTAACTTTCCCCAACAAGTCAACTCAAGACTCCTTCAGTTATACAGCGCTTTAACAATACAGATGTTTCTCAGCAGCGTTACAGTGATAACAGGAGATTACAGTAACAGAGTGTTTAGGCTTTACAGCAGATCTAGAATAAAGTTATTGTCCAGATAAGGTTAGTTTTGATGGATTAACTTCTGTAATAATGATTGTTAACTTGATTGATTCACATGTTATAACACCCTGCGTTTCACATGCAGACTGTAGAGCCGGTGGATCAACTCCTGCGGAGCGTCGACCCCGCCAGAGACCGAGAACTGTGGGTGAAAGAACACAAGACAGGAGAACTGAGACCGGTAGACATGGAGATCTGATGATATCGAGATATATATATATATATAAAACACTGCAGATCGACTCAACGCTGAGTTACAGCCTAAACAAGAGGAGAACGATCACGTCTCAAACCCAGCTGAAGCTCGAGGAAAAGTGTGCGAGGAGAACACGTGTAAATATCTCCAGGATTTGACTCAGGAGAACCGATGTGTGTGTCAGGATCTACTGATGCCGTCAGAACATTAGCAGTGAACACTGACTGGTCTGTGTGGAATAGTGCTAATATATAAATGCTGCTACTGATTTAATTCTGTGACTAATCAAAGCCATCGCTTCCAGTGGACATGAACTGCAGCTCGGTTAACTCGCATGATGCCGTGGTTTATTCAAAACAGTGAAAGTGGATATTTGATGAATTTGAGGGATTGTAAAGTGGGATTTACCAGAACGGACGTGGAAAAGGAAAGCGGATTCAGAAGTGGAGCGACTCGTCACACTTTGATGAATTGATACTTTTGTCCTTTGTAATAATAACTTGTATGAATTATTCACAGTAAGACCAGAAACATGGATTAACAAGTAAAGTGTTGATTTCATGATGCAGTTTATGCAGGATATACGGACGCTCGATTACACCACGGAATTAAACATAAAATAGGATATTGCAAATGTTTTATATCACAATTCTGACTTCTTTTCTTGAGATTACGCCGTTAGAATTGCGAGTTATAAACTCAGAATTACAAGGGAAAAAAATTAGAATTGTGTGACAAAAACTCAAGATATAAAGTCAGAACTGTGAGTTTATATCTTGCAATTCTGCCTTTTTTTTACTCTGATTTGTGAAGTATAAACTCTGACTTGAAAAAAGTCTGAATATTGAGAAATAAAGTCAGAATTACGAGATATAAAGTCAGAATTACTAAAAATAAAGAATTTAAAGAAATTAAATCAGAATGTCGAGAAATGGAGTGAGAATGTCGAGAAATAAAGTCTGAATTGCGAGATATAAAGTCAGAATTTAGAGAAATTAAATCAGAATGTCGACAAATAAAGTCAGAATTTAGATAGTCAGAATTGCATAAAAAAGTCAGAATTGAGATATAGTCTGAACATTGAGAAATAAAGTCAGAATTGTGATATAAAGTCAGAATATCGAGAAATAAAGTCAGAATTGTGAGAAATAAAGTCAGAATTGCATAAAAAAGTCAGAATTGAGATATAAAGTCAGAATTGAGATATAAAGTCTGAACATTGAGAAATAAAGTCAGAATTGTGAGATATAAAGTCAGAATTTAGAGAAATGAAATCAAAATGTGGAGAAATAATTCCTCAGCATATCTATATCTGTAGTTGTGATGAATATCAGCTCCGCACTGCCATAACCGTCTCAGGTTTACACACTCACACACTCAATGAACAAACACACAATCACATGTGAGGACTTTTATTCTCTGTTCGTTCAGATTTACAGAAGTCTCAAACAGTCATTAATATAGTTTCCCCCAAACGATCCGTATATAGTCAGAGAGACATAGATAATATATGGGAATAATTCTGCACAATGCTTATTTTTATACCAAATCAATGAACAACTTTTCTAAATGATCTTCAACAGGTTTAAACTGGATTGTTCCATTAGACGAGCGTGTAAATGATGAAGAACTGCTGAATATCATCCAGTTATTATGTTTTCTGTAATATAAATGACGTTAAATGTAATGTTTTACTAAATATGATTTATAGTTTGCTATATTTATGTAGCTGTCATCAGTTGGTATCAATAAATACAAAACTAATGCAAACGTGACGCTATTAAGCAAGGAAATAATAAAGTATATATACTGTATATCAATACATTTCTCATATTTTGTCAGGATATTCAATTCGATTTTTATGAAAGCTTGTTTCTGCCATGGAATTTAAAATAAAACACTTTCTTATTGCAACTTTTGGTAAGACTTTATTTTACCGTGTCTTTGTTACACATATTACATGTACTTACTGTAGTTATAACAGTATATTATGCAGAATTGCATGCAACTAACTCCAATCCTACAGTAAGTACATGTTGTGATTTTATATTACTGTAAAATTACACTGTAATAAGGAAGTGTAACAACGGTTTCTCGCACAACTCGGACATTTTCTTTAAAATTGTGAGATATAAACTTGACATTCTGAGAGCAGTTGAGTTCCACTAGTCATGATTTTATTCTGTGGCGGAAACAAACTAACACACATCTCAGAGTGAAAGAGAACTTAGATTAAAGCAGAGGCTTAGTGCTCGTTTCAATTGAAGCCTTTAAATGTGTTTTTGAACAAATCAACGGAAACACTCGATCCTTACATGTAATCAAGAGTATTACCGCAACATTACAAACAGTTTCTTGATATCAAATGTAATACTGAACAGATACTTGTGATAAAAAGATTTAGAAGTTTAGAAAAACAGTAACACTTTACAGTAAGGCTCATTAGTTAACATTAGTTAATGTATTAACTAACAATGAGCAATACATTTATTACAGTATTTATTAATCTTTGTTAATGTAAGTTAATAATAATCCAGCTGTTCGTTGTTTGTTCATGTTAGTTCACAGTGCATTAACTAATGTTAACAAGATTTTAATAAAGTATTAGTAAATGTTGAAATTAACATGAACAAAGATTAATAAATGCTGTATAAGTGCAGTTCATTATTAGTTCATGCTCACTAATGTTAACTAATGAACCTTACTGTAAAGTGTTCCCGAAAAACAAGCTGGACTGGAGACTGTCAGATCTAATCGATCATCAGTTTCTTCATCGAGTTCAAGTACGTGGGAATGAGAGAGGTGAGGGACTCCTCGTCATCCGTGACCTTCTGACCTCTGCCCTCTGACCCCACTGACCCAGGTGACCTCACCAGCGCTGGATAGGGTGTGCTGTAACCCTGAGAGACGAGAGCAGAGCGTTACGCTCACACACACACACACACACACACACTGACACACACACACACACACACACTCACACTCTCTGACACACACACACACACACACTCACACTCTCTGACACACACACACACACACACACACTCACGGATGAGTAGCCCTTTCCGAAGCTCCCGCTCCTCTTGCTCCTGGTATTAGTGAACGCAGACACACACACACACACACACTCACACTCTGACACACACACACACACACACTCACGGATGAGTAGCCCTTTCCGAAGCTCCCGCTCCTCTTGCTCCTGGTATTAGTGAACGCAGACACACACACACACACACTCACACTCTGACACACACACACACACACACACACACACACACACACACACACACTCACGGATGAGTAGCCCTTCCCGAAGCTCCCGCTCCTCTTGCTCCTGATCTTAGTGAGTGCGGACTCTGCGATGTCGGCTCGCTCTTCTGCGTCATCGAGCTCGTGAACCGTCTTCCTGTATTTCACCAGGTGAACATTCGCCTGCTCCTCCTATTCCGGGACACACACTTCAGATTAAACTCTGGTTAGTGATGGTTACGTTCTCCTCCCAGTCTAGGGGTCAGGAGGGGAGGTAACAAAGGAAAAGAAATTATGACCAAAAAAAAGTAACATTGCTGGTTTATGCTGGTTAGTGAAGGTTTATGCTAGTTAGTGCTGGTTTATGCTGGTTAGTGCCGGTTTATGCTGGTTAATGCTGGTTAGTGCCGGTTTATGCTGGTTAATGCTGGTTAGTGCCGGTTAATGCTGGTTAGTGAAGGTTTAAGCTAGTTAGTGCCGGTTTATGCTGGTTAGTGAAGGTTTATGCTAGTTAGTGCTGGTTTATGCTAGTTAGTGCACTCAAATTGTTCGTGTTATGCTGGTTAGTGCTTGTTAGTGAAGGTTTATGCTAGTTAGTGCTGGTTAATGCTGGTTAGTGAAGGTTTATGCTAGTTAGTGCTGGTTAATGCTGGTTTATGCTGGTTAGTGCCAGTTTATGCTGGTTTATGTTGGTTAATGCTGGTTAGTCCTAGTTTATGCTGGTTTATGTTGGTTAATGCTGGTTAGTGCCGGTTTATGCTGGTTAGTGCCGGTTTATTCTGGTTTATGTTGGTTAATTGCTGGTTAGTGCTGGTTTATGCTGGTTTATGTTGGTTAATGCTGGTTAGTGCCGGTTTATGCTGGTTAGTGCTGGTTTATTCTGGTTTATGTTGGTTAATGCTGGTTAGTGCCGGTTTATGCGGTTAGTGCCGGTTTATGCTGGTTTATGTTGGTTAATGCTGGTTAGTGCCGGTTTATGCTGGTTAGTGCCGGTTTATTCTGGTTTATGCTGGTTAGTGCTGGTTTAGGCTGGTTAGTGCCGGTTTATGCTGGTTTATGTTGGTTAATGCTGGTTAGTGCCGGTTTATGCGGTTAGTGCCGGTTTATTCTGGTTTATGTTGGTTAATGCTGGTTAGTGCCGGTTTATGTTGGTTAGTGCTGGTTTATGTTGGTTAATGCTGGTTAGTGCCGGTTTATGTTGGTTAATGCTGGTTAGTGCCGGTTTATGTTGGTTAATGCTGGTTAGTGCTGGTTTATGCTGGTTTATGTTGGTTAATGCTGGTTAGTGCTGGTTTATGTTGGTTAATGCTGGTTAGTGCCGGTTTATGTTGGTTAATGCTGGTTTATGCCGGTTTATGCTGGTTAGTGCTGGTAAGTAGTGCTGCTCCTTCTGGCTTTGCAGTAAGTTTATGGGTCCCTCAGCTTGAGTAGAACGATCCGCCAGTGAAGCGTGTGAGTGTACACCAGCACTAACCAGCACAAACCAGCATAAACCAGCACTGACCAGCATAAACCAGCACTGACCAGCATAAAGCACAGGTAACAGGCAGAGTCCTACCGCCTCCTCCACTTGTCTCTTGTAAGCCCTCATCTTCATCTGCAGTCTCTCCACCAGCTCTTGCATCCTCTGCTGGTTCTTCTGGTCCTCCTCGGTCTGGAAGAGCAGCTCTTTCAGGCGTCGCTCGTTCTTGCGCAGGTTCTTCAGTGTCTCGGCGTGTTTCTTCTGCTCTGCGTCCAGCTCCAGCTCCAGCTCCTTCACCTGCATGTGTGATTCAACGCACCGCACACACAGAAAGAATACTGACACATCACTCATAAACATGCTATTGCGCAGAGCTCATTTATGTTTATTCAGAATACATTACTACTCATTTATACAACTTGAAATGCTGAAAGAAATTGAAGCCACTTTTTCGCAACATATGAAAAAAAAATCTTCTAAAGTCGTCTAAATTATGAGTTAAAAGTCATTATTAACTAAATAAAACATATTTATCATAACCTCGCTTTGTTCCAAACTTAGTTCCACCTCGCTGCCCCACTGCGGTACTCGCGTACCGCCTGTAGTCCCTCTGGTCCCGCTGGATCGACCTGGCTAGCGTTTCCCAGTCCCTCTCGCTGGCTCATTCGGACTATCAGGTTCGGTTATGCGATTCAGTTCGGACGCGTACTTTCATGTCTTGACTCTCCCTCGACACAGGCTGTTTCTGTGCTTTGCGTTCGAGGGTCGAGCATATCAGTACAAGGTCCTGCCCTTCAGCCTGTCCCTGTCTCCCCGTGTCTTCACGAAAGTCACTGAGGCGGCCCTTGTTCCCCTGAGAGAACACGGCATTCGCATTTTCAACTATCTCAACGACTGGCTTATTCTAGCACAGTCTCGGGATCAGTTGTGCAAACACAGAGACATGGTGCTCAGTCACCTCAGCCGGTTGGGTCTTCGGGTCAACTGGGAAAAGAGCAAACTTGCCCCCCGTGCAGAGGATATCTTTTCTCGGTATGGAGTTGGACTCGGTCACACAGTCGGCACACCTCACAGAAGAGCGGGTCCAGTCAGTGTTGAACTGCCTGAATTCGTTCAAAGGCAGGACAGCAGCCCCACTGAAGTTATTTCAGTGGCTCCTGGGGCATATGGCAGCCGCAGTAACGCCGCTCGGCTTGCACACATGAGGCCACTTCTGCATTGGCTTCATGGCCGAGTCCCGAGATGGGCGTGGCAATGCGGCACTCACCAGGTGGCTATCACTCAGGTCTGCCGTCAAGCCTTCAGCCCGTGGTCAGACACCTAATTTTTCCGGGTCGGAGTGCCTCCAGAACAGGTGTCCACGTACAACGGGCATGCAGGTTCAGGGATGTGGACGGGTCCGCAACTGCATTGGCACATCAACTGCCTCAAGTTGTTGGCAGTACGTCTTGCTCTGGGCCGCCTAATAAAGCCACTACAGGGCAAAGACGTACTGGTCCGTACTGACAACATTGCGACCGCTGAGTACATACACCGGCAAGGTGGTCTACGCCCCTATCGCATGTCGCAACTCGCTCGCCATCTTCTCCTTTGGAGTCAGAAGCATCTGAGGTTTTGTGCTGTTCATATTACTGGGTTGTTCAATCGTGCAGCCGATGAGCTGTCACGACTGTCTCCACTCCCGGGAGAATGGAGACTCCATCCCCAGTCGGTCCAGCTGATATGGCGTTGTTTCTGAGCTGCACAGGTAGACCTGTTTGCCTCTCCAGAAACTACCCATTGCCAGCTGTTTTACTCTCGATGCGCTGGCTCACAGCTGGCCCCAGGGCCTACATTGTGCAAGGTCAGGGAGGATGAGGAGCAGGTCCGGCTGGTAGCCCATTATTGGCCCACCTGGACCTGGTTCCCAGAACTGACAACCTACTGCTCCTTATATCTCCGCGATGCGAGGCAGAGCAGCTGTTGCAAATGATTGCATGCCAATGTGCATTGGCTTGTTTAGTTTTACTCGAACTAGATTGGCTCTCTAGCGAGATGCCCTCAGTCGTCAGCAACGTACGTCTCCGTTCCCTCCATCAGGGAACGAGGGATACATATGTAACCAAAACGTTTTTCATCATATTAATTACCTTTTATGTCAATTTTGACCTAATCTCATGAATCTGATTTAGTATGTCCTAATCAGGATTTTCATCATATTAATGACTTTTTATGTCAGTTTTGAGCTCATCTCATGATTATGATTTATCTTTACCCGTGCCTCCATCTTCAGCAGGATCTTCTTGCCCCCCTTCATGGCCGATTGCTCCTGCTCCTCCATCCGGCTGCCGGCGTCTCTGATCTGCATCTCCAGGCTCTTCCTGACGCGCTCCAGGTGTGTGACGTGTTCCTGCTCCATCCGCAGCTCCTCCGCCACACGCACCGCCTGCAGGACAGCACAGCGTCAGCTTCAGGATGTGTGTGTGAGTGTGTATGTGTGTGAGTATGAGTGTGTGTTTCTGTACCTCACAGGCTGATTTCTTGGCCTTGTCGTTGGCTGATCTGAGCTCAGTCTGCAGCTCCTCGTGCTCCTGCATCAGCTGCTGAAGATCCACCTCCAGCTTCCTCCTGCCACTCGACACACACTGCAGCTGAGAGCAAACACACACACACACACACACACACACACACAGCTCTGTTACTTACAGAAGCAGCTAAAATAATGACAGTTATGATAAACTGTGAGCACAGCAGTGTTGAGGGTCAAAACTATAGACAGTATAAAAATATGGACGCAGTGTGCGTGACGTCACCCTTAGTGTTTCTGAAGAGCATTTTTGAAGCCCAAAGTGGGCGGAGCCGGCCGTCGCCATCTTGGCAGCGCGTCACTCCCAGATAAACGAAAATGTGCAAAGAGGCGGATTAGCTGAGGTGACGTGACGCTAACAGACAGCAGACAAATGGCTAGTAGTGACATCTGCGACAATCCACCTGTCACTCAAGTGCCCACACCTTTAATTATGCAGAACTTTAAGGCTTAATATAATTTAAATGGATGAGTTATAAAACAAATTCAACCCCCTCACAGTTTTCATGAAGGGCAAAATTAGCTATATAGACCAAAACCACTTTTTGTACCAGGTTGTAAACACATTTTGTTCTGCTGTAAAGTTGGGCATTTTAACATGGGGGTCTATGGGATTGACTCCCGTTTGCAGCCGGTCTCTAGTGGCCAGTCGATGAATAGCAGTTTAAGTCACTTCAGTGATGGATTGAAGAGAGAGACGGGAAGGTTTCCGCTCGGTCAGTACCTGTGTGTCCAGCTGGCTGTGTCTCTCAGCCGTCTCCTGCAGCTCCGTCTCCAGACTCCTGCGGATTCTCTCGGACGCCTCCAGCGCGGCTCGACTCTCCTCTCTCTCAGTGACCAGCAGGAGGCAGCGGCGCTCCATCAGTGTGTGCTCTTCCTTCAGCTGCTCCTGCACACGAGCCTCCTGCTCCAGCTGAGCCTGCTGATCCTGCAGAACACACACACACATCCTCTGGTAACCTGTGAGTGTATATACAATACAGGGTGTGTGTGAAGCGTCTAGTGCAGTAGTGTAGTGTAGTTAGTGCATGCCACGCTGTGCTCTCTGCTTGTTACTCTCTCTGCTAACAGCTGTTGCCGCTGGCTAGCCTCCTTGATAGAGGGTGAAAAGAGGAGCCGAGTGCATAAGCCTCCTCCTGCCAGTACAGAGCCTCTCCACCACCAAGACTCCTGTAGTGCCTCCTCTGGGTCACACACGGAAACTGAGTATCATACGGTCCCAGGCTAAACTACAGGGGATCTCGGAGCAGCAGTGGGCCCCAGAGACACTGTGAGGACACGCCCTGGCGCCCGTCAACCACTGTCCCAGCTATGGGCAAATGGCCACATGCCTTGTGGTTAGTCTGTTGAGACAAGACTAAGGGGCCGTTCACATATCGCGTCTAAAAATTTGTGGAAAGCGCGGCTGCGCTGTTTTCTTCTCCTTTCCAAAAGCGATTGCGCTCTCGTGGCGTCTGTTGTTGTTATGCAACGTTGTAGAAACAATGTTGTTATGTTGGACCGCACTGCTGACCCCAATTGGACTAGAAAAGGTGGCCTAAAAATTGCCCATTCAACCATTTATCTGGATAGTTACCGCACCTATCGGGTTATTCCACTACTGCCATCGAAATAAGGAAAATAAAAAACAATACCATAAAAACACTGGCAACATGGAATGTAAGTACTTTCCTGGACTCGCATGGCATCTCTGACAGACCTCACAGGAGAACAGGCCTGATCTCTGCTGAGCTGAGCCGCTACAACATCGACATCAGCAATGCCCTGAGTGAGACCAGGCTTCTGGATGAAGGCTCTCTGACAGAGGAAGGGACGGGCTATTCCTTCTTCTGGAAAGGTTTCCCCCCAGGTAGAATAGGAATGGCTATCAAGAACACCCTTCTACCAAGTCTCACAGAAACACCAGTTGGCATTAGTGAAAGGCTAATGACCCTCCGTATCCCCCTGGCAAAAAAAGCGTTATGCCACACTTCTCAGTGCCTATGCACCAACTTTGCCATCTGAAAATGAGGCCAAGGAATGCTTTTATCAAGCACTGGATGAAACTCTTTGCCGGATCCCTAAGATGATAGTGATAAGATCCTCTTGTTTGGGGATTTCAACGCTAGGGTGGGACAGAGCTTCAGGATATGGAGTGGAGTACTAGGTAGGCATGGCATTGGCAGGGTGAATGCAAATGGCATGAGGTTACTTACTCTTTGCTCTGAGCATAACCTTACCATAACCAACACCATCTTCCAGCAGAAGGCAAAATATAAGCCCAAAAGCCCCAAAAACAGAGGCTAAATTGGAACCGCTTGGGAAACAGAAGCAAGAAGTGAGTTTCAACGTTGCCTAGCTAAGAAACGTAGGGAATTGGAAACTTTTCTGAGCTCAGAAAACAGCCAAATCCATCGGCTATAAGAGCAAGAACCACCAAGACTGGTTTGACGATTACTCAGACACCATCCACAACCTGCTTAAGGATATGCGAAAAGCACAGCGGGCAGCTTTAGACAACCCTTCATCCATTAAGTTATTATAAAAGGATTATAAAACGGCTAGTTCCAGTCCTGGATTTTGATTGGTCATTAGATGTGTTTTATTCACAATAAAACATGGCTATGACCGCTTCACCCAATGGTTCTATGTATCCCTACACAACACCCCTAGCAACCACTCTTAGCAACGTAAACATATGTTTGTTCTCATTGATATTGTTCTTTGAAGCTTATAGAGTAGTATTGTGAGAGATCGAGTAAGTAAGTGTACCTGCATTTACAGTAGATATAGCATCGTCCTTCAGGTCAGTCCTAAATTCGTAATAAAAAATCAGTTTGAATCTCCGCTGCCATAGCTTGTCCTTTTAATAGTTAAGGTGTTTTCCGTGACACGCTAATCATTCGTCAGTTGCGTCTTGCTTGACAAGTTTTTCCTTTCAATATAAAAGTCTTCTCTACTGACTGACTCACTCATAAAGATAGTCTTTGCCGCCATCTAATGGCGAAATAATGTATGTAACTTCTGTTCACGGTCAGGGACTATTTTTTCCAGCGGAAGGAAGGCTTTTAGTGATTTTACTTCATGAAAGTTGCACTGATACATATTTTTTGGCTTTAATATTTATATTGTGTGGTAACCGTTTAACAAAAGCAATGAGGCACTCGAGGCTAGTGCTGTATCGTGAATAATCGTGACTCCGCTTCACGTCGTGCCTAACAACGCCCTTCAGCCGCGACTTATTCACGATACAGCACAGCCTCGAGTACCTTATTGCTTACGTATTGTATTTTTATTTTATTACCTACTTGTATTACTATTACTATTATTTTCTATAACTTGTATTTTTCTATTTTCTATTATCATCTCTTTTTTTCCTTTTAATTGATGTGTATTATCTTTGGTTTTGGCCTTAACAAAGTAAATAAACTTTGTAATACTCTATTTTGTTGTAATAACATTTGGTTTAATATAAAAAGTTTGACCATGGATGATGATGATATTGGGGTCACAGCATTAGAGTGAGGAAGAGACCTTGATCTGCTGCTGCATCTTCTTCACGCTCTTCATCATCTCAGCGCTGCTCTTCTTCATCTGCTCCACCTGCAGCTCCAGCTCGCTCTGATCCACCTCCATCTTCTTCTTGAGCCGCGCCGACTCCACCCGCAGCTTCAGCTCCACCTCCAGACTGGCCTGAACCGACTCCAGCGCCCTCTGGTGGCTCTTCCTGCACACACACACACACACACACACACACGATTATCATCACAATCAGGCTTTCCCTGCAAGGATAATCATTACAAGCAAAGCCAAGTCAAGTCACCTTTATTTCTATAGTGCTTTTTACAACACAGAGTGTTTCAAAGCAGCTTTACAGAGATAACAGGAAAATAATGCAACAAAGTTTGTGTCTAGAAGAAAATAGCGTCACAGTCCAGCTTAAGTCAGTTCAGTGATGGTTCAATTTTGTTGTAAAAAAAAAGTTAATAAACAGGTTATAAAAAAAATATTTAGTTCACACATATAGTATATAAACATAAACATTTTATCTAGTATATATATATATATATATATATATATATATATATATATAAACAATGCTTCAAAACTCTTTAGACCAGATTAAGCTGGATTGGTTGGTCTTTCAGTCTGTCTTCTTTAGCGATTTAAGGTCTTTGAACATTGAAATGTTGATTTCCAGTGAAGCTGCTCTGAAACACGCTCTTATTATGAAAAAGCACTATAGAAATAAACTTGAATTGAACTGAGAACTAACCAGCTTAGACCAGCAAACCATCTCACAATCCTGGAGAATTATAAGTGAAATTAAAAATAGACACTACGACTGTTATTTTAGTTTTATTATAGAACATTTTGAATTAGCTTTTATTTTTATATTGTTTTTTATGTTAATTTTAGTTTAAAGTTTAGTAGTTTCATCATGAGCCTATGAGCTTTTTTTATATTGCTATTTAGGTTTAATTTATATTTATTTCAGTTTCATTTTTTTTTTTTGTCAGATAATAATTTTAGTCATTTAAGTTTATTGCCAAATCAACATTTCTAATTTTCATTTTGTTAAGGTTTTTCACCTAATATTATATTTTATCTTTATTTCAATGAAAATAATTTATTTCAAGTAGTTTTAGTTAATGATAATAACCCAATATCAGATTTTCACTACTCAATTATTGTGGGCAACAGAATTCACAATAATGATATTAAATCGCAATATCTATAGAAAAAAACCCCATAAATAAATAATGCAATCAGTCATAATTAAGCCTGTTTATTTTGTATTTTTTTCTTCAGTATCCTGATATGAAAAAATAAAAAATAAAAACATAAAATTAATATTTAGCTGTTTATTTAGTATTTTCTCCTTTCTGCCAGTGAATGACACTCAGGATGTGGAAACGGACAGATTGAAGCTGTATCAGCAGAGAACAAGATGAAGTTCCTCACCGTAATGAGTATTCCACGTCAGTGAAAGGCAGGAAATAAAGGATGAGGTGGAGAAAACAGAAGGATTAAAGGACTGACTGATTATAGGCAGAAGAGGTCATTTCAGTGATGAAGATGATGAAGATGATGGTACCTGTTGGCCTCGGCCTCCTCCTCCTTCTCCTGAAGTCTTCGCTCCATGTCTGCTTTAATCTGAGACACTTCCAGCTGCAAACGCAGAACCTTCGTCTCCTCGGCCTGCAGACACACACACACACACACACACACACACACGCTTGTTTCTGACATAGAATTTTGTCTTGCAATTGAAATCTGACTTTATTTTTTGCAATTCTTGCAAGATATAAACTCGCAAAAAGTTGCAGTTACTTTTATTTTTTTATTCTGAGGCGGAAACAAGCTTCCGTAGGATTCTGTGATTTAATATTCATATATATATATATATATCAATTAGAATCATTAAAACTACCAAATATATAATCATCCTAATCATCCCCATATACTGATTGGCTTCATCACTGTCTCCTCTCCACCAGTAAGCTGGTGTGTGGTGAGCGTTCTGGCGCAATATGGCTGCCGTCGCATCATCCAGGTGGATGCTGCACATTGGTGGTGGTTGAGGAGATCCCCCATTCTATGTGAAGCGCTTTGAGTGCCGAGAAAAGCGCTATATAAATGTAATGAATTATTATTATTATTATTATATTTTGAGATTGTATATGATTTTCAGTTTTGTTTAAGGGAACTAAATCAAGTTTTTCAATAACTGAAAAATATATAAAAGTAATAATTTAACCTTATTTTAGGTATTTTACGTGTAGTTTTTGGTTCTGTTTACCTCCTAGTTTTCCATATATTATACATTTCTCAGACATTTTAGGGCAACATTAGTTAACTACATAACTGAAGTCAATAATTGTATCCCTTAAAACTCATCTTTGATCACCAAAAATACATATTTAAATGTATTTTTTCACAAAAAAAAAAAAAGTCTTCATGCCTTAAAATATCTTGAATGTAACTCGACACCCTTGCCTCATTTAGTATGCGTGGTTCTATGAATATGCAAATGAGCCCCGCCTCCACTCACTCACTCAGCTCAGAGATCCACTGGTTGACGATCACACGTTGATCTGATTGGTTACAAGGTAGTTTGTGACGTCAGAAACACCAGCGATTTCAAAGCGTGTGTTTGAGACTGTCTTTGGTTCACTGCAGTTTTAAGGAGGAAATACTTTTATTGCTAAAAAAGGAGATGTCATGAATAAATCCCTCCACACGATCACATCTACAGCTTTAAATGGATCAAGAGTTTCTGGATGAAGCCTATAAGTGTGCAGTGAGATGGAGGCTGGAGGTCACAGGGTCATCTGGAGGTCACGGGGTTTATCTTTCCTAAAGCAGAGCTCCATTAATCATCATGATCTCACACATGAGCCGGACGGAGAACGCTTCTTCACTGAAGACATGACTCATTCTCTTAAATCTGTCTCTGTGTGATGATGAGTAGATCTCTGCTAATAACTCAGATCAGATTCATGTTTCTGAACACCTGTTCTGTGAGAGTAAAGTGTGTGATGTGTGTGTCCAGACCTCCAGCGCTGCCTCCGACTCCTCGAGCGACGCCTGCAGTTCTTCCTTCTCCATCTCGATCTTCTTCTTCATCTTCTGCAGCTCGTGAACGCTCTTCCCTCCATCTGAGAGCTGGTCGGTGAGATCCACCATCTCCTCTGAAACACACGTCATCAAACATCACATGACCAGCCGCAGATACGGAGACTTAAAGCAGATGAAGACGTGCTATTACACCGCAAAAAATGCTTTTTTTAGTATATTATTATTGATTTAATCATTAATTGAATTCATTGAATAATCAAAATGTAAAAATAAAACACTGTATAGTCTTCACTGTATGAATTGAATATAAAATGATTCATATTAAAGATAAAAAAGAGATTCAGTCAAAATCAGTGTGTTTTTTATTAGCATTAATGAAACGGATAGCAGCAGTTTATGAGGCGGCTGTCCCTTTAAGAATGAATGACGGATCTGTTACACATCCCATTTTCTCCCATTTGTTTTCGTTTGTGTAGGACATAACAGACTCTGTTTACATTGAATAGTCCACACGATGTGTGTGTGTGTGTGTGTGTGTGTGTGTGTGTGTGTGTAGCTGTGAAAGAACTGAATACGAGATCGCATGCATGTGAGATTCGGCGTCTGTGTGTGTACTTCATCACTGAGTCTTTGTTCGCTGATTATTGTGATTAATGTCAATAATTAGAGGTGTAACAATAAAAAAATGCATCAATATGTATCGTGGACAGGGACTATATATTGGGTTTAGTTCACCCAAAATAAAAATTACTATGTGAAAAAAAGAAAATCAAGTTTACAGAGTTTTAGTGTCAGTACTACATTAAACTACTGTATATAATGTTGAATATAATGTATAATAATGCAATGGGGGAATATTTGTGTGTCCTGATGTCTGATGTTACCAGTAAAAAGTGTCCTACATTATTTTAAATATATCTAGTCAGTGACAGAGATCAAGCATATTCGTCTGAAATAATTCTGTATTTTCCGCTTCAGAATCATGAATATGTTTATTCTGGTGTCTCTGTTGTCCTGTGCTTTGGGTTACCAGTCTTGGAGTATCGCAATAATATGGTATCGTGAGATCAGTATTGTGATGTATATCGAATCGTGACATGAGGGGATCGTTACACAACTATCAATACCTTTAAGTAGTTCTGCGAAGTTAAAGAAGTGTAACACTTTAAAATCGATTTTTGAAAGTTGTGAATCGCTTCAAATTGGTAGAAGATAGAATCACGATTCATATACGAATCTTTCCCCGCACCCCCACTGTGTGTCTGTGGGTCGTGCAGGTCTGAGTGTGTGTGTGTGTGTGTGTGTGTGTGTGTGTGTGTGTTACCCTGCAAGGCCTTGTTCTCACGGCGTAAAGCCTCGCTCTGCTCCAGCGCCTCCTCGTGGGCCGTCTTGATCTTGAAGAGTTCAGCGCTGTGCTGTCGGCTCTCCTTCTGACAGTTCTCCACCTCCACCAGCAGATCCTCACACTTCTGCCTCCACTCGCTCAGATGCTTGTCCATCATCCTCTGCTTCTTATCCAGCACTGAGGACACGCTGCTCGCCTGCAGGAGAACAGGCGTTAGTGGATCACTGAAGGCCCGTGAGGAAGAGGAGAGGAGAACAGGCGTTAGTGGATCACTGAAGGCCCGTGAGGAAGAGGAGAGGAGAACAGGCGTTAGTGGATCACTGAAGGCCCGTGAGGAAGAGGAGAGGAGAACAGGCGTTAGTGGATCACTGAAGGCCCGTGAGGAAGAGGAGAGGAGAACAGGCGTTAGTGGATCACTGAAGGCCCGTGAGGAAGAGGAGAGGAGAACAGGCGTTAGTGGATCACTGAAGGCCCGTGAGGAAGAGGAGAGGAGAACAGGCGTTAGAGGATCACTGAAGGCCCGTGAGGAAGAGGAGAGGAGAACAGGCGTTAGAGGATCACTGAAGGCCCGTGAGGAAGAGGAGAGGAGAACAGGCGTTAGAGGATCACTGAAGGCCCGTGAGGAAGAGGAGAGGAGAACAGGCGTTAGAGGATAACTGAAGGCCCGTGAGGAAGAGGAGAGGAGGACAGGCGTTAGAGGATCACTGAAGGCCCGTGAGGAAGAGGAGAACAGGCGTTAGAGGATCACTGAAGGCCCGTGAGGAAGAGGAGAGGAGAACAGGCGTTAGAGGATCACTGAAGGCCCGTGAGGAAGAGGAGAGGAGAACAGGCGTTAGTGGATCACTGAAGGCCCGTGAGGAAGAGGAGAGGAGAACAGGCGTTAGAGGATCACTGAAGGCCCGTGAGGAAGAGGAGAGGAGAACAGGCGTTAGAGGATCACTGAAGGCCCGTGAGGAAGAGGAGAGGAGAACAGGCGTTAGAGGATCACTGAAGGCCCGTGAGGAAGAGGAGAGGAGAACAGGCGTTAGTGGATCACTGAAGGCCCGTGAGGAAGAGGAGAGGAGAACAGGCGTTAGAGGATCACTGAAGGCCCGTGAGGAAGAGGAGAGGAGAACAGGCGTTAGTGGATCACTGAAGGCCCGTGAGGAAGAGGAGAGGAGAGCAGGCGTTAGAGGATCACTGAAGGCCCGTGAGGAAGAGGAGAGGAGAGCAGGCGTTAGTGGATCACTGAAGGCCCGTGAGGAAGAGGAGAGGAGAACAGGCGTTATTGGATCACTGAAGGCCCGTGAGGAAGAGGAGAGGAGAACAGGCGTTAGTGGATCACTGAAGGCCCGTGAGGAAGAGGAGAGGAGAGCAGGCGTTAGAGGATCACTGAAGGCCCGTGAGGAAGAGGAGAGGAGAACAGGCGTTAGTGGATCACTGAAGGCCCGTGAGGAAGAGGAGAGGAGAACAGGCGTTAGAGGATCACTGAAGGCCCGTGAGGAAGAGGAGAACAGGCGTTAGAGGATCACTGAAGGCCCGTGAGGAAGAGGAGAGGAGAGCAGGCGTTAGAGGATCACTGAAGGCCCGTGAGGAAGAGGAGAGGAGAGCAGGCGTTAGAGGATCACTGAAGGCCCGTGAGGAAGAGGAGAGGAGAACAGGCGTTAGTGGATCACTGAAGGCCCGTGAGGAAGAGGAGAGGAGAACAGGCGTTAGAGGATCACTGAAGGCCCGTGAGGAAGAGGAGAGGAGAACAGGCGTTAGTGGATCACTGAAGGCCCGTGAGGAAGAGGAGAGGAGAGCAGGCGTTAGAGGATCACTGAAGGCCCGTGAGGAAGAGGAGAGGAGAACAGGCGTTAGAGGATCACTGAAGGCCCGTGAGGAAGAGGAGAGGAGAACAGGCGTTAGAGGATCACTGAAGGCCCGTGAGGAAGAGGAGAGGAGAGCAGGCGTTAGAGGATCACTGAAGGCCCGTGAGGAAGAGGAGAGGAGAACAGGCGTTAGAGGATCACTGAAGGCCCGTGAGGAAGAGGAGAGGAGAACAGGCGTTAGAGGATCACTGAAGGCCCGTGAGGAAGAGGAGAGGAGAACAGGCGTTAGTGGATCACTGAAGGCCCGTGAGGAAGAGGAGAGGAGAACAGGCGTTAGAGGATCACTGAAGGCCCGTGAGGAAGAGGAGAGGAGAACAGGCGTTAGAGGATCACTGAAGGCCCGTGAGGAAGAGGAGAGGAGAACAGGCGTTAGAGGATCACTGAAGGCCCGTGAGGAAGAGGAGAGGAGAGCAGGCGTTAGAGGATCACTGAAGGCCCGTGAGGAAGAGGAGAGGAGAACAGGCGTTAGAGGATCACTGAAGGCCCGTGAGGAAGAGGAGAGGAGAACAGGCGTTAGTGGATCACTGAAGGCCCGTGAGGAAGAGGAGAACAGGCGTTAGAGGATCACTGAAGGCCCGTGAGGAAGAGGAGAGGAGAACAGGCGTTAGAGGATCACTGAAGGCCCGTGAGGAAGAGGAGAGGAGAGCAGGCGTTAGAGGATCACTGAAGGCCCGTGAGGAAGAGGAGAGGAGAACAGGCGTTAGAGGATCACTGAAGGCCCGTGAGGAAGAGGAGAGGAGAACAGGCGTTAGTGGATCACTGAAGGCCCGTGAGGAAGAGGAGAGGAGAACAGGCGTTAGAGGATCACTGAAGGCCCGTGAGGAAGAGGAGAGGAGAACAGGCGTTAGAGGATCACTGAAGGCCCGTGAGGAAGAGGAGAGGAGAGCAGGCGTTAGAGGATCACTGAAGGCCCGTGAGGAAGAGGAGAGGAGAACAGGCGTTAGAGGATCACTGAAGGCCCGTGAGGAAGAGGAGAGGAGAACAGGCGTTAGTGGATCACTGAAGGCCCGTGAGGAAGAGGAGAACAGGCGTTAGAGGATCACTGAAGGCCCGTGAGGAAGAGGAGAGGAGAACAGGCGTTAGAGGATCACTGAAGGCCCGTGAGGAAGAGGAGAGGAGAGCAGGCGTTAGAGGATCACTGAAGGCCCGTGAGGAAGAGGAGAGGAGAACAGGCGTTAGAGGATCACTGAAGGCCCGTGAGGAAGAGGAGAGGAGAACAGGCGTTAGTGGATCACTGAAGGCCCGTGAGGAAGAGGAGAGGAGAACAGGCGTTAGAGGATCACTGAAGGCCCGTGAGGAAGAGGAGAGGAGAACAGGCGTTAGAGGATCACTGAAGGCCCGTGAGGAAGAGGAGAGGAGAGCAGGCGTTAGAGGATCACTGAAGGCCCGTTAGAGGATCACTGAAGGCCCGTGAGGAAGAGGAGAGGAGAGCAGGCGTTAGAGGATCACTGAAGGCCCGTGAGGAAGAGGAGAGGAGAGCAGGCGTTAGAGGATCACTGAAGGCCCGTGAGGAAGAGGAGAGGAGAACAGGCGTTAGTGGATCACTGAAGGCCCGTGAGGAAGAGGAGAGGAGAGCAGGCGTTAGAGGATAACTGAAGGCCCGTGAGGAAGAGGAGAGGAGAACAGGCGTTAGAGGATCACTGAAGGCCCGTGAGGAAGAGGAGAGGAGAGCAGGCGTTAGAGGATCACTGAAGGCCCGTGAGGAAGAGGAGAGGAGAGCAGGCGTTAGAGGATAACTGAAGGCCCGTGAGGAAGAGGAGAGGAGAACAGGCGTTAGTGGATCACTGAAGGCCCGTGAGGAAGAGGAGAGGAGAACAGGCGTTAGTGGATCACTGAAGGCCCGTGAGGAAGAGGAGAGGAGAACAGGCGTTAGTGGATCACTGAAGGCCCGTGAGGAAGAGGAGAGGAGAACAGGCGTTAGTGGATCACTGAAGGCCCGTGAGGAAGAGGAGAGGAGAACAGGCGTTAGAGGATCACTGAAGGCCCGTGAGGAAGAGGAGAGGAGAGCAGGCGTTAGAGGATCACTGAAGGCCCGTGAGGAAGAGGAGAGGAGAACAGGCGTTAGAGGATCACTGAAGGCCCGTGAGGAAGAGGAGAGGAGAGCAGGCGTTAGAGGATCACTGAAGGCCCGTGAGGAAGAGGAGAGGAGAGCAGGCGTTAGAGGATAACTGAAGGCCCGTGAGGAAGAGGAGAGGGGAACAGGCGTTAGAGGATCACTGAAGGCCCGTGAGGAAGAGGAGAGGAGAGCAGGCGTTAGAGGATCACTGAAGGCCCGTGAGGAAGAGGAGAGGAGAGCAGGCGTTAGAGGATCACTGAAGGCCCGTGAGGAAGAGGAGAGGAGAACAGGCGTTAGAGGATAACTGAAGGCCCGTGAGGAAGAGGAGAGGAGAACAGGCGTTAGTGGATCACTGAAGGCCCGTGAGGAAGAGGAGAGGAGAGCAGGCGTTAGAGGATCACTGAAGGCCCGTGAGGAAGAGGAGAGGAGAGCAGGCGTTAGAGGATCACTGAAGGCCCGTGAGGAAGAGGAGAGGAGAACAGGCGTTAGAGGATCACTGAAGGCCCGTGAGGAAGAGGAGAGGAGAACAGGCGTTAGAGGATCACTGAAGGCCCGTGAGGAAGAGGAGAGGAGAACAGGCGTTAGAGGATCACTGAAGGCCCGTGAGGAAGAGGAGAGGAGAACAGGCGTTAGAGGATCACTGAAGGCCCGTGAGGAAGAGGAGAGGAGAACAGGCGTTAGAGGATCACTGAAGGCCCGTGAGGAAGAGGAGAGGAGAACAGGCGTTAGAGGATCACTGAAGGCCCGTGAGGAAGAGGAGAGGAGAACAGGCGTTAGAGGATCACTGAAGGCCCGTGAGGAAGAGGAGAGGAGAACAGGCGTTAGAGGATCACTGAAGGCCCGTGAGGAAGAGGAGAGGAGAACAGGCGTTAGAGGATCACTGAAGGCCCGTGAGGAAGAGGAGAGGAGAACAGGCGTTAGAGGATCACTGAAGGCCCGTGAGGAAGAGGAGAGGAGAACAGGCGTTAGAGGATCACTGAAGGCCCGTGAGGAAGAGGAGAGGAGAGCAGGCGTTAGAGGATCACTGAAGGCCCGTGAGGAAGAGGAGAGGAGAGCAGGCGTTAGAGGATCACTGAAGGCCCGTGAGGAAGAGGAGAGGAGAGCAGGCGTTAGAGGATCACTGAAGGCCCGTGAGGAAGAGGAGAGGAGAACAGGCGTTAGAGGATCACTGAAGGCCCGTGAGGAAGAGGAGAGGAGAGCAGGCGTTAGAGGATCACTGAAGGCCCGTGAGGAAGAGGAGAGGAGAACAGGCGTTAGAGGATCACTGAAGGCCCGTGAGGAAGAGGAGAGGAGAACAGGCGTTAGAGGATCACTGAAGGCCCGTGAGGAAGAGGAGAGGAGAACAGGCGTTAGAGGATCACTGAAGGCCCGTGAGGAAGAGGAGAGGAGAACAGGCGTTAGAGGATCACTGAAGGCCCGTGAGGAAGAGGAGAGGAGAACAGGCGTTAGAGGATCACTGAAGGCCCGTGAGGAAGAGGAGAGGAGAGCAGGCGTTAGAGGATCACTGAAGGCCCGTGAGGAAGAGGAGAGGAGAACAGGCGTTAGAGGATCACTGAAGGCCCGTGAGGAAGAGGAGAGGAGAACAGGCGTTAGAGGATCACTGAAGGCCCGTGAGGAAGAGGAGAGGAGAGCAGGCGTTAGAGGATCACTGAAGGCCCGTGAGGAAGAGGAGAGGAGAACAGGCGTTAGAGGATCACTGAAGGCCCGTGAGGAAGAGGAGAGGAGAGCAGGCCGGCACCTTTACAGTTTTTCTCAGTTGCTAAAACACTAAAAGCCATCGGCTGAATAAAGTTCTCAGTTGCCTGAACTCATTGAGCTAACTGTGCAGTCTGTTGTCAAAACCTTAAACCATTTCACATGGTAAAACACAATTTGCAGATCTCACTTAGACTTTTCAGCAAAACTCTAAACACATTCTCATTCTCAAAACACATTCTGCACTCTAAGAGCAAAGCAGAGTAGTAATTTCTGATCAATGTTGAGCTTCTATGATAGAACATGTTTTCGTTCATCAAAAGACAATGACGGAAAAATATGAAATTTGTTTTGAGATTAAAAATGTTCTTCTCCCTGAACTTTCTGATGGTACAGTAAGGTGTCACGGGTAAGCCTACAAACAGAAGAGCAGTCCATAGATATCTTTCGAGAACTATATGTGTTTTCTATTTTTTGGTGTATTGTTCACTGACTGCTTGATAGTGAGGCAAAAGTTTCATTTTGCGAGAGGAGTCAGAGGTTTTGTGTTTAATGTTTTCAGAAAAAGGAGCAAGGTTTCAGAAATTGTGTTTTAGCAATTGAGAAAAACTGTAACAGGAATACAATCCGTTAGTGTGATTATCAATCCGCAATTTGATCAAATAAATATATGAGCTGTGTGTCTGAGAGTGAAGCGCAGCACTGTGTTCATAGATAGAGACAGTAGATAGATAGATAGATAGAGACAGTAGATAGATAGATAGATAGATAGATAGATAGATAGATAGATAGATAGATAGATAGATAGATAGATAGATATCAAATGACCCAAAGCTCTATAATTATACGTATAAATTTGTTTTGTCCAGAAAGCTTATATCATTTCAATTTTATGTTTTTTTTCTATTGTTTTTTTATGAATTTTGTATTTTATTTACCTCAAAATTTCTAGATTTTATCAATGATTTAATTTAATAACATAATGTAAGCACATTCTTCACATTCTTTCAACTTAAATACAAAATATCTCTATTACATGCAAAACCCGGGTCAGAGAAGCTAAAAGTCTTTGTGAGCTCTCATGAAAACATATAATATCAGATGATACTTCATGACTCTGGCCACTAGAGGGCCTTACAGCTCTGCATGAGCAAATGAACGCTTCTCTCCTAAAGTCACTTTCTGCAGGTTTTGTCATCAGTATATATATTCAGGTATATATTTAGACATTATAAAACTATTTGTTTGGTGAAGGTTTAGGTTCTGCATTGTAAATGTTTTCAAATCTAATCACTTCATATCTGTGTGCAGTCTGCACTGTGACTGATTTTTATTTGAAAAAAAAAAAAATTGGAGAAAAAAAAAAATTTGTGTGTATGTGTATGCATGTGAGTGTTTGTATGAGAGTGTTTTATCATGGATAGATGCACTTTTATGATGGACAGATGCACTTTTATGATGGAGAGATGCACTTTTATGATGGATAGATGCACTTTTATGATGGATAGATGCACTTTTATGATGGACAGATGCACTTTTATGATGGAGAGATGCACTTTTATGATGGACAGATGCACTTTTATGATGGACAGATGCACTTTTATGATGGAGAGATGCACTTTTATGATGGACAGATGCACTTTTATGATGGATAGATGCACTTTTATGATGGACAGATGCACTTTTATGATGGAGAGATGCACTTTTATGATGGATAGATGCACTTTTATGATGGATAGATGCACTTTTATGATGGACAGATGCACTTTTATGATGGAGAGATGCACTTTTATGATGGACAGATGCACTTTTATGACGGACAGATGCACTTTTATGATGGACAGATGCACTTTTATGATGGACAGATGCACTTTTATGATGGACAGATGCACTTTTATGACGGACAGATGCACTTTTATGATGGACAGATGCACTTTTATGATGGACAGATGCACTTTATGATGGACAGATGCACTTTTATGACGGACAGATGCACTTTTATGATGGACAGATGCACTTTTATGACGGACAGATGCACTTTTATGATGGACAGATGCACTTTTATGATGGAGAGATGCACTTTTATGATGGACAGATGCACTTTTATGATGGATAGATGCACTTTTATGGACTTCAAAACAGAAACAGCCATTCACTGCCATTATAAAGCTTGGAAGAGTCAGGACATTTTTTAATATAACTCTGATTGTATTCGTCTGAAGAAGAATGTCATATACACCTAGGATGACTTGAGGGAGAGTAAATCATAAGGTCATTTGATGAACTATCCCTTTAAGAAAGAAATTTGTATTTAGCTTTTCAGCCATTTTGACAGCCCTATTCGGCACTGCTCTACTTGCACTGACTCTGAGAGATGCATGCGTGACAGTATTGATCAGAGACGGGTTCTGACCTTCTCCAGATCCACACTCAGCTCCTCCAGCTCCTCCTGCAGACGCTGCTTGCTCTTCTCCAGGCTGGAGCTCTTGGTTTGCGTGGCCTCCAGCGCCTCCTCTGCCTCCTGCAGTCGCACACACAGCTTCTTCCTGAAACACACCGTTACTGAGGAGAACGAGAGTCGTGGACAGAACGACGGCATGCTGATGTTGCTCCAAAGAAGTGGATCAGATCAAATCTTAAAAATGGGGTTTTTAAAAAGTAAAAATGGGTTCTGAAATGGGATTCGATCACGTAATCCAGACGTGGTTTAGATCTGGATCAGAGCGTGTTCAGAGTCGATTCTTTCTTTTAGGAGACAATAACTTTATTAATCGAGCAATTTAGACTTTACAATTTTACAGAACGTTTACATTCACAAACAGCGGTAACACTTTACAATAAGGTTCATTAGTTAACATGAACTAAGAATGAACAATACTTCTACAGCATTTATTAATCTTAGTTCATATTCATTTAAACATTTACTGATATGTTATTAAAATCAAAGGTTGTATTAGTGAACATTAGTTAATGCACTGTGAACTAACATGAACAAACAACGAACAGCTGGATTATTATTAACTAACATTAACAAAGATTAATAATACTGTAACAAATGTATTGCTCATGTTAGTTTATGTTAGTTAATGCATTAACTAATGTTAACTAATGAACCTTATTGTAAAGTGTTACCAAACAGCTTTATTACACACTCCATGAAAGGGAATATTGGAAAAACAATAATAGGGGCACTTACACTGTTACAGTGATACAGTAGAATAATCTGGCTGTCTATTAAGCATTTTAGTACAGTGCACAGCCTTAACAATTATAGACTACAGGGGGACTTTAACAATTAATCGTGCAGCTCTAATAATCTAGTGAGTGAGTGGAGGCGGGGCTCATTTGCATATTCATATAATCACGTATACTAAATGAGGCAAGGGTGTCGAGTTACATTCAAGCTATTTATTCTCATTTTTATTCAAGGAAAAAGATGAGTTTTAAGGGATAAAATGATTGACTACAGGGGGACTTTAACAATTAATCGTACATCTCTAATACACACATAACACAGCACAATGAGAGATTTACATGCAACTTGAAAATGCGGTTCATTTTTGACCTGCAACCACATTAGGTGTGTCAGTACGTTTACACCATTGATGCATACTTGGTTTCCTCGAGCTCGTCGCAGTGCTGGATGGCATCGGCCTCGAGGCGGCTCCTCCAGTGCGAGATTTCACTGTTGAGTTTAGAGACGAGACGCTGGAGCTCCTGTTTGCTCTCCTGCTCCTCCTCAAGCTGCTCCTTCAACACAACACACTCCTGGCGAACCGCAGACAGAGCGCCGCTCAACGCCGCTTTAGCCTGAACACACACAACCACGTCACTCACACACCGCCTGGATCCTCGCCAGAGACGGATGAAGGAACCCAGCAAGCAATTTTGCGTTTAAAAGACGTCTAATAGCCGTCCAAACACACGTTATATAGTAACACGTTTAGCCAATTTAGTCAGACGTCTCTAGGCGAAAACAAGGGCTGTTTTATAGACGTCTAAACCAGAGCCCAAGATTAGACTAGTCATCAATTAGATAAAGAAATGAAATGAGTGAAGAAATGAAACCAAACACCTTGTAATCACTGTTGACTTTGCTGACATGATGGAATATCAAACATCTCACAAGTAATTTTGGCAAAAACGACATGTAACCTAATTCAAGGTTACTTTGGCTAGAAGTGTTACTCATAGCCGGACTATATCGGGTCTATAGTTAACCTAGATGGAGAAATGACAGCTATTGCTGGCTGGGATCACACACACCTTGAGCTCTTCCTCGAGCTGTTTCTTGAGCTCCTCGTGTTGGGACATCAGCAGGGTTCTGGAGCGGCTCATGTGGCTGCCCTTGTTCTCCAGCTCCTCCATCTGCCTCGCAAACTCATTGTTTTCAACTGCAAAGGCAAGATTGAACACTTATAAACCACTTTAACGAACGCTTAACCGGACCAGCACACGGATTAACCCTTGTGCATCCCTATGGGCATTTTTGTCTTTTTCATTGTTTTTATATTTTTACCTGCACTGTAAAAAAAAAAAAAATCGGAATTTTAACGGTAAATTTAAAAAAAAAAAGCAATGGAAAATACATGTTAATTGCTCAACAGTGTGTACCCTTACTATATACAGTGAAAAACTGTAATAGCTCTCACGGGACATTTCATTTGGATTTTGGAAGTACACTGTAAAAAAAACCTTACCGTTGCATTTACCGTACTTTACCGTAAAAAATCTGGTTGCAATTTTTATGTTTTACATCATTGAACTAAAATTTACGGTAAAAAACTGGCAGCTGTGGTTGACAGTACTTTACCATAAAATACTACGGTAGAAATATTTATGTTTTACGGCACTGAACTAAAGTTTACGGTAAAAAACTGGCAGCTAGTTGCAAGCGATTAACCGTAAAAATATGATAGTAATATTTTAGGTTTTACGGCAGTGATCTAAAGATTACGGTAAAAAACTGGCAGCTGTGGTTGCCAGTTCTTTACCGTAAAAAATATGGTAGAAATATTTGTCGTTTTTACAGCACTGAACTAAAGTTTACGGTAAAAAACTGACAGCTGGTGTCAAGTGCTTTACCGTAAAAAATATGGTAGTAATATTTTAGGTTGTATGGCATTGAACTTCAGTTTATGGTATAAAAAAAAATGCCAGCAAAAATGATTGTATTACAAACCAATTTGTCATAAAAGTTATTATTGAGAATTACCAGAGGTTTAGACGTTGATGTTTTATTGAAAATAATAACGTTTGCTGTTTGTGGAGTTGTTTAATCCTCTGATGAGATCTTCAGAGATTTAATGTCTTTTATCTTCAGTTGATCTAAGGCTGCGTCTGAAGTCAGTTGTAGGCCTTGTGTTTCTGCTCGTCTCTTCTCTTTTTTCTGTTCTTGTTGTTTCTCTAAATTGACATTCCCAGAATTCCATGAGTGACCCTTCACATTTGATGTAATGTCATTTAAACAATAATGTTTCTTCTTAGTTTTTGTTATCAGTTATGTACATTTGGGGTTTATATTACATCATATTGTGACGAGCATCCCGAGCACTCATCAGCGTTGCCCTGGAGAAAGACGCGAAACACCTGCACTCGCTCATCATGGCTTGATCGGCCACACCTGTCGCCAATTTCCCCACGGCCATATAAGCAGCATGAGGCTGGATAACGGCAAGACTGGCGTCTTGAATGCTGAGAACTAACGTGTCGTCTCTTGTTCTTTCCATAAACCAGTGTGTGACCGAGCTAGACCTGATACGAGCACAGCACCGACTCACCGCACCAAGGAAATCTCTCACAGAGAGCACCGCACCACCTCAGCAAGCCACTCTTCACTCTTCACCAACCACTTGTTAATAAATCCACCCTCCGGGGTATTCATTTGAGCTCTCCTTGTCGCGTGATTCTTCCACCCCGTCACAATATATTGTTTAATGAATGTTTATGGAATTATTTGGAGTCCCGTGTCTGTCACCATGATGGTGTTTTGTATTTGTGTGTATGACACTGTGCACCTTCATTATATTAACATGTGCCTCGCCCTCAGCTTGTGGAAAACTAATGAACTAGTGAACTTTGAATCATCATGTGGTTTTCCTTTTTACCATCTGTATTATTATGGTGGTTATCAATATATTTACAAAGGTATAAAGCAGATTTTAATACTTTAGTGAAATTGAATGATAACGTTTATCGATTAATGAAATATAAGGGTTGTCCTGTAAAAACTAAAAGGTTACTACTGTATTTTTATGGTAAAGTACTGGGAACCACAGCTGATGTTTTTTTTACCACACATTTACAGTTTTTCTCAGTCGCTTTGGTGCATTTCTCACATCACTATTTGCATTTGCACAACAGTTAGTTCAACCTCCACAACATTCAGTCATGTGTGCACATCATAGCAGCAGTTTCTCATTCCTTCCAACAAATTGCAAATGCTTTGGACATGCATCAATTGCTTTCATACAACTCTCTGCTGTTTTATAACATTATCATTTGCTTATGTCATGTCAGTCAAAATTAACTATACTTGTGAATGCTGAATAGTCATTCCATATAAAACTAATAGTCCTCATTTCATTGCTTGAGTCATTACATACAAAAATGTTGCACTAGGTGTCAAAATCTGTCAAGCAAATTTTACACATTTTTTTAAATCTTTTTTTTAAATGTCCCTAAATTGAACAATTTGCAATTGAGCAAGAGATGATATTCGCTGTGATGTAGATGAAATTATGTGGCCAGACAGAGAGGAACGTCTGGATGTGCATGAATGATTACAGTACTATGTATGTTCAGTTCCAATATGTACTGCAGTATTGTGTACAGTTGTGCACAGCTCTACCCAAAGGGAGTTTATGTTTGTTGTAAATAAGGGTGTATTTTTTCTTTTGCACAATGCTGTGAACAAATTAGAATTGTAAAGAGCATATGCAGTAAAAATGTGAAACATACATATTCAGTGTCTTGTACTCAGTTACCTCACTAAATACAGTAATGTGTAACTTTACTGTATTTTTCAAATGGCTGTGCAAATAGTATATAGTGCTGTCTCGAGCATGTTATAGTGTCACCGAGATCTGAATTTTTTGCATTGGAACACATTTACAGAGTAAACTGTCATAATGAAAACATGACAAAGTAATTTGACTATCTTGTTCATAAACAATGGTGTCAGGACTTTTCATCTTGATGACACTGACACTTTCATTGACATGAATACTTGCGTTTGAGGAATGAGCTCTCCATGAGCAAGTGACACGCTTTTGCAGGTTATCAACTAGGTTTTGCAGTTTGTACTAATTGTTTTGAGAACTGCATTAACTGTTGTGCAAATGTAAATAGTGATGTGAGAAATGCACCAAAGCGACTGAGAAAAACTGTAAGTCCTGCGGATGTTTATTTATTTTTTTGCCGTAAATTTAAGTCCAGAGTTAGGTTGCTACCATATTTCTTACGGTAAAATACTGGCAACCAAGCTGACGTTTTTTGGGGTTTTTTACCATACATTTTTTTTACATTGTAGTTTTTTTGCCCATAAATTTAAGTCCCATAAAACATAAAAGGTTGCCACCATATTTTGTACGGTAAAATACTGGCAACCACAGCTGCCGTTTTTTTACCGTAAATTTCGAGGTGGTGGAGCACATTTGGGAGGTTTATGGCCAAGCAGAGGTGGATCTGTTTGTGTCTCAGGACATAAAACGCACTGTCCACTGTGGTTCTCTCTCACACAGCCCCAGCCCCATTGGGACTGGATGCACTGGTACAGAGGTGGCGGAGGCTGCATGCATTCGCTCAATTGCACTGCTCCCAAGAGTTCTGGAGAAAGTCCGCCAAGACGGAATGAGTTTACAGCTTGTAGCTCTGTACTGGGCAAGCCGAGTGTGGTTCTCGGACCTAATATCTCTTCTCGACGGCTCTCCCCTGAAGCTGCCGGTCAGTAGGGACCTTTTATCTCAGGCGGAGGGGAGGGAGCAATTCTCCATTCCCGACCAGAAACGTTCAACTTGTGGGTCTGGCCTCTGATGGGGCCCCAACTCATAGACTCTGGTCTCTCAATCGAGGTTGTAGAGATCATACTGAACTCCAGAGCTCCATCCACGAGGAAGCTATACGCCCTGAAGTGGAGAGTTTTTACTTCTTGGTGTAATCTACGACAATGGGATCCAGTTAATTTCCCTGTGGATTCAATACTAGTGTTCCTTCAAGATTGTTTCTCATCAGGGTAATCTCCTTCCACACTGAAGGTATATGTTGCAGCTATAGCAGCTTACCATGTCCCCTTGGGTGGTCTACGTGTAGGGAGAGACCCTCTGATAACATGTTTCCTTCATGGCACCCTGAAGCTGAGGCCTGCAATTCGTACCAGAGTTCCAGCTTGGGATCTGGCACTGGTTCAAGAAGATTTATCTGTCGCTCCCTTCGAGCCTCTTTATTCTGTTTCTGTGTTCCTTCTAGCTATTTCCTCACTAAAGAGAGTAGGAGATATCCCCATCGTGCCTGGAATCTTCACCTGGGATGGTCAAAGCTTTCCTCTATCCTAGACCAGGATATGTACCGAAAGTTCCAACTAATGTACCGCGGCCTATCGTTCTGCAGGCATTCTGTCCTCCTCCTTTCAAGGATCAAGACCATGAAAAAGAGCACTAGACAACTATGTCCACAGAGCTGCCCTGTGGCGAAAGTCTGATAAACTTTTAGTGTGCTTTGGGTCTCCTAAGAAAGGGCTTCCTGCATCCAAGCAGACTGTTAGCAAGTGGATAGTTGAGGCTCTCTCTTTTGCTTATAATGTTTCAGACCAGCCTTCACCTTTGGCCATTAAAGCCCATTCAACAAGGAGTATGGCGGCCTCCAAGGCCCTAATGTCAGGGGTATCCCTCCCTTCAAGAAGTTTGCGATGCAGCGGGCTGGTCCTCACCATTCACTTTTGTCAGGTTTTATGACTAAGTTACGACTCAGGTTACGACTGTAACCCTAGTTCCCATAGAAGGGAACGAGACGCTGCGTCACTTTGCCATACGTCCTACATCCTTGTGATCGGCTTGTTTCGGCTAAATCGAAGCTAACGCCGGTCAGACCGGATGTGCTTTTATCCTTTCCTAGTCGTGACGTTACCCGCCCGTGACGTTCACTGTCGCCATTGGACTAGTTGACACAAGTGCTTCAGACGCAATCACGCAATTCACCTTCTCAGGGAACTAGGGTTACAGTCGTAACCTGAGACGTTTCTTCACATCCATAGTCGATGTTTCCAATACCAAAACAAGTCCTTTTTCATCTGTTCGTCAGCTCGATAACGTTGTTGTAAATTGTGCTGATTTGCCACCAAGATAATGTTGAGTACGTCACAGAAAACGTGTACGTTTACGAGATCAATGAATGTAAAATATTCCTGACTGGACAACTGTTTGTGGTAGGAACTGAAACAAAAGCTGAGGTTTACTAGAAGAACATCTTTAGTTGCGCAGAAATTGACTATTTGAATATAAGAAATAAAGCCCTGCATTTCAGCCCGAGCCCGACGGGCCCCGACTTATTTACGCCCCTAGGGCCGGGCTTCGGGCCAATTTTCACGTCATAGTTCACATGCGGGCCGGGCCTCTGGCCTTTTTTGGGTTATCCTTCTTTTTATATTTTTAGACATTAATTAAAAAATATATAAGTTGACGTCGACGATAGAAAAACAAACATAGAAAGACATTTCATTACCTCACAACTTTCATAATCTTATAATTACACGACTGACATGACAGTCTCACGCACGCACACAGAAGGTTTCCTGTCAGCGCGACCCACGATTCACCTCATGTGCAAATAATGGAGAATATTAAGAGAAAAATCGCAGATGGCCAACTTAAAACGCAGCGGGAAGAGTGATAGAAGAGAGGACTGGGTTAAAACCTTCCACTGTGGATGCTATTATTTTTCTCCACGATGCTCTCTAAGAGACTGTTCTAACTTTTCGTTTGATTGGACTTTATTTTCGTTTAACTGTTGGAAACTACTGGAAAAAAGAATGGCCATATTCTGTGGTGCATTTTTGAGGTAAGATAACCTGCAAGTTTGTTTTTAATTTATTTTATTTTATTTGTTTAGATTGTAGGCTATTGCTCATTTCGTTTGCGAGCGCTGTTGCGAGCAGCCTGAGCCTGCCTCAGTATTTCAAAAACTGTTGTTTTACTCACTGTGGTTTAATAAATAAACATTTATTAAACTAACTGTCTGTGTGATATGCTTGAAGTGTTTTATATCTATGGATTCTATTGTAGCCAAGTAAAGTATTAGCGTTGATTTGAGAGGCTAAATTAATCAAACATGTTTTACTCGCTGTCGGCTCGGCTGCTTGGTCGTCATTTAAAAAAAAAAATGCTCCAAACATTAATTAACCTAATAAAGAAATGAAAAGAAACATAACTAACAAAACTGACCTATTTTAATGGCTGCAAATAGGGCAGGCTGCCGCTGTGTAATGAGAAAAAGAAAAAAAACGGCCTCGGGTCAGACTCGGGCTGATAATTCTGATGAGCTGTCGGACACGGGTCGGGCTAGGGCCTGAGCGTCTCGGGCCTAGATTTGAGGCCCGTGCAGAGTTCCTGTTATATGTGACTGTGGTAGGATTAAGATCTGTCCGTAGCCGTACTGTGATACATTTTATTTTTCAGGATTCTTTGATGAATAGAAAGG
>NC_140224.1:933224-940724 GCF_951802725.1 Rutilus rutilus
CAGTTGCTAGGGTGTTCTGGGTGGTTGCTAGGCAGTTGCTAGGGTGTCGTTCTGGGTGGTTCCTAGGCAGTTGCTAGTTAAATAGAAAAAAATGCCTAGTCAATGCTTTAACCATACGGTTAAGCAGAAACAGGAGATTGATCTGCATGAAGACTGAGTCTCTCAGTGCTGATATACTCATATGGTGATGGATACTCAGACAGGAGCAGTGTGATAAAGACTCGTGTGTTATTCCAGATGCAGATGATTTAACCTAAAGCGGAGACTCCTGCTCTCGTGAGCGAACAACACAAACCAGTGCCAGACCCCGTCTACACAACACAAACCAGTCCACATGATTACTGATAGCCATCAGATCTGCTCAGGGTCAGACAGGTCAGCGGAATGGTTCATATCACACTCAAATTACTCATGCAGATGCCAGTGATGGTTGATTCTTCAACGAATCACTCTTTTAAACAGATTCACAGCGATTCACAGAATCGAACTGAATCAAACTTAAGATCTGTATTAATGATTGGTTATGATTGATGGTTATGGAGCAGGAAGTACAGACTCTTCTACAAAAGGAGGCTATAGAAAGGGTTCCTCCTCCCAGCAGGAAGTCAGGGTTTTACAACAGTTACTTCATTGTTCCTAAAAAGGATGGGCGGTTGCGTCCTATTCTAGATCTGTCAACTAAACCGCAGGGTTCAGAAACTCAAGTTCAAGATGCTTACACTAGAGATGCACCGATTGATCGGCTGGTGACCGGAATTGGCCGATTTTCACGTGATCGGCCATGACCGGCGACCGGCCGGTCAGTCTGACATATGCCGATTTTATGCCGGTCAAATGCACTCGGGCGCCGCATGATTAACCTTTTGAACGGTACGGTCTCATATATGGGATTTTTATCTCTGTGCCCCTGAGAGTAAAGTTACGGTGCCACATTTATAATGTTCAGTGACATCGCATAACTGCCAGATTCAAACTGTGCTTTCGCGCGTTGGCTGGCGCTGAGCCAGAGCCGGACGCGTTCAGCGCTGTCATATATCACAACTAAGCAGTGTTTTCAACCTCATAATGTTTATTTTAGGCTTCATATATTTAAATACACATAAGCACGAGTAAAACAATACATTTGGAGTTTGTAAAATACACACTGATGTCTGTGGAAGCAGCAATAACAATCTATTCAAATATAATTTGCCGACATGTTTTATTCATATCAGACAAACATAGTGGAAGTAACTATAAAGTTTACTCTATTCTTCTCAGTTCACCGGCCACTTTCTTGCATTTATTTCGGGAGAAACTGATGAATTTGCGTGCTGTAAATCCGACTGACAGAACAACATTGCGGCGCCCATCTCATGTTTATAGATCAAGATTATTTATAAAGGTTTTTAAACGACCAAACACACTCACTTACACGTATTTGAGAATCGGAATACCAGATAGGCTAGTTGATGACATGGTAAGCAAGTTTGTGAATATTTTGAATAAAAAAGGAAAAGCGAAATAAAAGCGACACATCTGTCATACAGTATTATTGTGGCTGCGGTGTATCGCGTGACGCGTCGCCATGGAAACATTAAAGGGAACGTTCGCCTTGAAAAAACTCACTCTGGGAGTGGGGTTGTCAGTTAGAATATTTTAAACTTATGTGTGAAAGGGTTAAAGAAAAGATCGAAAATAAATATTTGTGTGTGCTGTAAAGTGGTTAGAAAAAAATTAAATCGGAATCGGCTAAAATCGGTATCGGCAGGTCAAACTCAATGAAAAATCGGAAATCGGAATCGGCCTAGAAAATTGTAATCGGTGCATCTCTAGCTTACACTCAAAGAGATCGTGTCACAGATTCAGTCCGAGGACTGGTTTCTCACGATAGACTTGAAGGACGCTTACTTCAATGTATCCATTCATCCTCATCACAGGAAGTTACCGAGGTTCACTTTCGGTGGCGAAGCTTACCAATATCGGGTTCTTCTGTACAGCCTAGGTTTAACAACCTGCACTTGCGTGGATGCAGCTTTGGCTCCCCTTTGATTCCCCATCCGCGTGTTGAATTATATTGACGATTGGTTGATTTGAGCTCAGTCCGAGCAGATGGCAGTTCGGCATCGAGATGTCGTTCTCACTCACATAAAGATGCTGGGGTTGAGGCTCAACGCCAAGAAGAGTATGCTCCTCCCGTCTCAGAGGACCACTTTTCTAGGTGTGGTTTGGGATTCGGCAATGATGCAGGCACAACTGTCACCGGCACTTCCATCCCATCCATCCATCTTCTTCTGCTTATCCGGGGCCGGGTCGCGGAGGCAGCAGTCAAAGCAGAGATGCCCAGACTTCCCTCTCCCCAGACACTTCCTCCAGCTCTTCCGGGGGGACACAGAGGCGTTCCCAGGCCAGCCGGGAGACATAGTCTCTCCAGCATGTCCTAGGTCTTCCCCGGGGTCTCCTCCCAGTGGGACGTGCCCGGAACACCTTCCCGGCAAGGCGTCCAGGAGGCATCCGGAACAGATGCCCGAGCCACATCAGCTGACCCCTCTCGATGTGGAGGAGCAGTGGCTCTACTCTGAGCTCCTCCCGAGTGACCCTTGCGGCTCAGCTCTTTCTTCACCACGACAGACCGGTACATCGACCGCATTACTGCAGAAGCTGCACCGATCCGTCTGTCAATCTCCCGTTCCATCCTTCCCTCACTCGTGAACAAGACCCCAAGATACTTAAACTCCTCCACTTGAGGCAGGAACTCTCCACCAACCTGAAGTGAGCAAGCCACCCTTTTCCGACTGAGGACCATGGCCTCGGATTTGGAGGTGCTGATTCTCATCCCAGCTGCTTCACACTCGGCTGCAAACCGTCCCAGTGCATGCTGAAGGTCCTGGTTTGATGAGGCCAACACGACAACATCATCCGCAAAGAGCAGAGACGAAATCGTGTTGTCACCAAACCTGACACCCTCCGGTCCCTGGCTGCGCCTAGAAATTCTGTCCATAAAAATTATGAACAGAACCGGCGACAAAGGGCAGCCCTGCCGGAGTCCAACATGCACCGGGAACAAGTCTGACTTACTGCCGGCAATGCGAACCAAGCTCCTGCTTCGGTCGTACAGGGACCGGACAGCCCTTAGCAAAGGACCCCGGACCCCATACTCCCGGAGCACCCTCCACAGGCCGCCACGAGGGACACAGTCGAATGCCTTCTCCAAATCCACAAAGCACATGTGGACTGGTTGGACGGAAGCTAGCTCTAGGGACGTGGAACGTCACCTCGCTGGCGGGGAAGGAGCCTGAGATTGTGCGTGAGGTTGAGAGGTTCCGACTAGAGATAGTCGGGATCACATTTACATTTACATTTACATTTAGTCATTTAGCAGACGCTTTTATCCAAAGCGAGTTACAAATTAGGACTAAATAAAGCGAGTCATCATGAAGAGGCAAAAACAACAACAACGCAAGAAGTGCTCAGAATACAAAGTTCAGGCATTATTCAGAGTAGCATAAGTCTGATAAGTGATGTTTCAAAGTAATTATTATTATTTTTTTTATTTATTTTTTTTATGAGGTTAAGTGCTCACGGAAGAGATGGGTTTTCAGCTGTTTTTTGAATGTTGCCAGTGATTCTGCATTCCGGATGAGGCCGGGGAGAGCGTTCCACCAGCATGGAGCTGTGAATGAGAATGTTCTGGAAAGTGATTTTGTGGCTCTCTGTGATGGAACCACGAGACGTCGCTCGTTGATCGATCGTAGGCGTCTGGTAGGGATGTAGACTCGTAGGAGTGAGTGAAAATAGTAGGGAGCTGAGCCTGTGATAGATCTGTAAGCAAGCGTCAATGCCTTGAATTTGATGCGAGCAGTGAGAGGTAGCCAGTGCAGAGAGATGAACAGAGGAGTGACGTGGGCCCTCTTGGGCTCGTTGAAGACAAGACGAGCTGCAGCATTTTGGATCATCTCTACGCACGGCTTGGGCTCTGGAACCACACTCCTCGAGAGAGGATGGACTCTTCACCACTCTGGAGTTGCCCATGGTGAGAGGCTGGTGTGGGTTTGCTTATAGCCCCCCAGCTCAGCCGCCATGTGTTGGGAGTTCACCCCGGTGAACGAGAGGGTCGTTTCCCTGCGCCTACGGGTCGGGGATAGGTCTCTCACTGTCGTGTGTGCCTATGGGCCAAACGGCAGTGCAGAGTACCTGGCCTTCTTGGGGTCTCTGGGAGGGGTGCTGGAAAGTGTTCCAACTGGGGACTCCGTCGTTCTACTGGGGGACTTCAATGCCCACGTGGGCAGCGACAGTGACACCTGGAGGGGCGTGATTGGGAGGAACGGCCCCCCTGATCTGAACCCGAGCAGTGTTCAGTTATTGGACTTCTGTGCTAGTTACAGTTTGTCCATAACGAACACCATGTTCAAGCATAAGGGTGTCCAGTGCACGTGGCACCAGGACACCCTACGCCGTAGGTCGATGATCGACTTTGTGGTCGTTTCATCTGACCTGCGGCCATATGTCTTGGACACTCGGGTAAAGAGAGGGGCGGAGCTGTCAACTGATCACCACCTGGTGGTGAGTTGGATCCGATGGCGGGGGAGGAAGCTGGACAGACTCGGCAGACCCAAGCGTACTGTGAGGATCTGCTGGGAACATTTGGCCGAGTCTCCTGTCAGAGAGATCTTCAACTCCCACCTCCGGCGGAGCTTCGACCGGATCCCGAGGGAGGCTGGAGATATTGAGTCCGAGTGGACCATGTTCTCCACATCCATTGTCGAAGCAGCCGCTCGGAGCTGTGGCCGTAAGGTCTCCTGTGCCTGTCGAGGCGGCAATCCCCGAACCCGGTGGTGGACACCGGAAGTAAGGGATGCCGTCAAGCTGAAGAAGGAGTCTTATCGGGCCTGGTTGGCTTGCGGGACTCCTGAGGCAGCTGACGGGTACCGGCAGGCCAAGCAAACTGCAGCCCGGGTGGTTGTGGAGGCAAAAACTCAGGCCTGGGAGGAGTTCGGTGAGACCATGGAGAAGGACTATCGGCTGGCCTCGAAGAGATTCTGGCAAACCGTCCGGTGCCTCAGGAGAGGGAAGCAGTGCCCTACCAACGCTGTCTACAGTAGAGGGGGGGAGCAGTTGACCTCAACTGGGGATGTCGTTGGACGGTGGAAGGAATACTTCGAGGATCTCCTCAATCCCGCCGTCACGTCTTCCATTGAGGAAGCAGAGGCTGAGTGCTCAGAGGTGGACTCGTCCATCACCCAAGCTGAAGTCACCGAGGTAGTCAAGAAACTCCTCGGTGGCAAGGCACCAGGGGTGGATGAGATCCGCCCTGAGTACCTCAAGTCTCTGGATGTTGTGGGGCTGTCTTGGCTGACACGCCTCTGCAGCATCGCGTGGCGGTCGGGGACAGTGCCTCTGGGATGGCAGACCGGGGTGGTGGTCCCTCTTTTTAAGAAGGGGGACTGGAGGGTGTGTTCCAACTACAGGGGGATCACACTTCTCAGCCTCCCTGGGAAAGTCTATGCCAGGGTACTGGAGAGGAGAATACGGCCGATAGTAGAACCTCGGATTCAGGAGGAACAGTGTGGTTTTCGTCCGGGCCGTGGAACACTGGACCAGCTCACTGGCACGTATTAATTCGATTCTCTCAGCCGTAAATGGGGTAAAACTAGGCCAGTCACTTACTATGAAACTGTTTCAGAGACTGTTGGGTCTCATGGCAGCTCCCTCCAACGTAATAACTTTAGGCCTCCTGTACATGAGACACCTGTTCCGAGGGGAAATCTGTTTCACATGATCAAGGTCACGCGGCGATACCTGCCTTAGTCATGTGGAACAAAGGCCCAGTGCTGGGGGATTTTTGTCGTCACGTAACGCTATCGATGGATGCTTCCCTCACAGGTTGGGGGGCGATCATGAGTGATCGCTAGGCGAAAGGTCTTTGGCAGGACTATCTACTTTTTTGGCACATAAATCAGCTAGAAATGATGGCGGTGTTTCGAGCTCTCAAGCACTTCCTGCCAGACCTGAGAGGTCACCATGTGCTTGTCCGTATGGGGGGAAATTACTGTCTCTCAGGGCAGTATATATTCCGGGGCGTCTAAATCAGGGAGCGGATATCTTGTCAAGGCAGGGGCTGAGGTCCGGGGAGTGGAGACTTCACCCCGAGGTGAAGTCGACCTTTTTGCATCGTCAGATACAACGCACTGTCCCATGTTGTTCTCTCTCACACATCCAGCTACTCTCGGGCTGGATGCGATGGTTCAGGTTTGGCCGAGGCTACACCTGTACGCTTTTCCTCCGATATCTATGCTTCCGGGAGTTTTAGAGAGGGTTTGCCGGGAAGGGGCCCGTCTGTTATTAGTAGCCCCGTACTGGCCGGCCCGAGTTTGGTTCTCGGACATGGTGTCCCTTCTGGACGGCTCTCCGATGGAGATTCCGATCAGGAGGAACATACTATCCCAAGCAGGGGGCACTATTTTTCACCCTCGCCCGGAGTTATGGAAACTGTGGGCTTAGCCCCTGAGGGGGCCCAGCTCATCGAATCAGGTCTCTCGACCGAGGTCGTGGAGACCACACTCCAATCTAGAGATCCCCCCATTAGAAGACTGTATGCACTGAAATGGAAACTGTTCTCTGCTTGGTGCGTAGAACACTAACTGAAACCTGTTAACTGCCCTGTTGGTACAGTACTTGATTATCTGCAAGAACGTTTCTCTGCTGGATTATCTCCTTCCGCCTTGAAGGTGTATGTGGCGGGTATATCTGCTTACCACACTCCTCTGGGTGGTGCATCTTTGGGAAGAGATCCTCTCATTACTCGTTTTCTTTGTGGCACACTGAGGCTGAGGCCTGCACTGCGCACTAGAGCACCGGCCTGGGATTTGGCCGTTGTACTGGAAGGCCTGGCCTTGGCTCCCTTCGAGCCCATTGAAGAGGATTCAGAAAAGTTCCTTACACTAAAAACTTTATTTCTCATTGCTTTTTCTTCTATCAAGAAAATTGGAGATTTGCAAGCCTTGTCGGTTGCTCACCGCATACATTTGTTAGATTTTATGACTTGGATCTAGGCTCCACTCCGGGGTCTGGGGTGCTTGCTTCTTAGTGTGTGCAATGACTTCACACAGAACAGGCATTTGTTATTATGGCGTCGTGGGTATCGTGTTCCCACAGCATCTCGAGTTCCCTTGAAAGGGAACATCTCAGGTTACAAATGTAACCCTGGTTCCCTGAAGAGGGAACGAGACGCAGCGTCGCCCTGCCATACTCCCTGCATGCCTGTGATCGACTTGCTTCGGCTTTTCAGAATGACATCACCAGCCTATGACGTCTCATCTTTCCATTGGACTGATTGTACACGTGCTTCACGGAACCTCTTCAGGGAACCAGGGTTACAACGTAACCTGAGACGTTTCTGTGTTATTTCTGTGCTATTTTTGAATTATTTGTCAAAATATTTGAATTAGACATAGGTATTTTACTCAATGATGTTACTAATCCAACCTGTTAAATGACATATTGTATACTAAAATGATCCGG
>NC_140224.1:945724-970724 GCF_951802725.1 Rutilus rutilus
AGCTTCAACAAACTTTGCTTTTGCTCACAACATTTGAGCAAACTTGGATTTTCATTCCCAGAGAAACTTTACGTTCAACTTAGAAAACAAGACTTGTGCATTCCTGAGAAACCTTTGCGTTTATTTGCAAATCTTGTGCGTTCCCTGAGGAACACCTTCCTGACATGAAGCAGGAGTGACAGAGGTTAAACTAACACTGCTTTTCAACAGCTTTACATGATCTAGCTCTCTCTTTCTGTTCCAGTATATCATTCTGCTGTCGTTCTCTGAGGCCAACAGAGCGCAGGTTACCCAGACCCAGTGAGGTCACAACCAGACCCAGTGTGAGGTCACAACCAGACCCAGTGTGAGGTCACAACCAGACCCTGTGTGAGGTCACAACCAGACCCAGTGTGAGGTCACAACCAGACCCAGTGAGAGGTCACAACCAGACCCAGTGTGAGGTCACAACCAGACCCAGTGTGAGGTCACAACCAGACCCAGTGTGAGGACACAACCAGACCCAGTGTGAGGTCACAACCAGACCCAGTGTGAGGTCACAACCAGACCCAGTGTGAGGTCACAACCAGACCCAGTGTGAGGTCACAACCAGACCCAGTGAGAGGTCACAACCAGACCCAGTGTGAGGTCACAACCAGACCCTGTGTGAGGTCACAACCAGACCCAGTGTGAGGTCACAACCAGACCCAGTGTGAGGTCACAACCAGACCCTGTGTGAGGTCACAACCAGACCCTGTGTGAGGTCACAACCAGACCCTGTGTGAGGTCACAACCAGACCCAGTGAGGTCACACCCAGACCCTGTGTGAGGTCACAACCAGACCCAGTGTGAGGTCACAACCAGACCCACAACCAGACCCTGTGTGAGGTCACAACCAGACCCAGTGTGAGGTCACAACCAGACCCAGTGTGAGGTCACAACCAGACCCAGTGTGAGGTCACAACCAGACCCAGTGTGAGGTCACAACCAGACCCAGTGTGAGGTCACAACCAGACCCAGTGTGAGGTCACAACCAGACCCAGTGTGAGGTCACAACCAGATCCAGTGTGAGGTCACAACCAGACCCAGTGCGAGGTCACAACCAGACCCACAACCAGACCCAGTGTGAGGTCACAACCAGACCCAGTGTGAGGTCACAACCAGACCCAGTGTGAGGTCACAACCAGACCCAGTGAGGTCACAACCAGACCCAGTGTGAGGTCACAACCAGACCCAGTGTGAGGTCACAACCAGACCCACAACCAGACCCAGTGTGAGGTCACAACCAGACCCAGTGTGAGGTCACAACCAGACCCTGTGAGGTCACAACCAGACCCAGTGAGGTCACAACCAGACCCAGTGTGAGGTCACAACCAGACCCTGTGTGAGGTCACAACCAGACCCAGTGAGGTCACAACCAGACCCAGTGTGAGGTCACAACCAGACCCTGTGAGGTCACAACCAGACCCAGTGAGGTCACAACCAGAACCAGTGAGGTCACAACCAGACCCAGTGTGAGGTTACAACCAGACCCAGTGAGGTCACAACCAGACCCAGTGTGAGGTCACAACCAGACCCAGTGTGAGGTCACAACCAGACCCACAACCAGACCCAGTGTGAGGTCACAACCAGACCCAGTGTGAGGTCACAGACCCACAACCAGACCCAGTGTGAGGTCACAACCAGACCCAGTGTGAGGTCACAACCAGACCCAGTGTGAGGTCACAACCAGACCCAGTGTGAGGTCACAACCAGACCCACAACCAGACCCAGTGTGAGGTCACAACCAGACCCAGTGTGAGGTCACAGACCCACAACCAGACCCTGTGTGAGGTCACAACCAGACCCAGTTTTCTGGCTCTTCGGAAAAATTTTACATTTGTTTTGTGTTTTTTTCTTCATCGGAATGGTATAAAACTTGGTAAAGGTTTTGGCACTTGCTATATGAACACAAATAAATCATGGATATGATTCATAAAGGTTAAATGGTTCTGAAAAACGTCACACTTGAGCTCCTCACGGTCAGAAACGAGCGCATTGGAAATGAATGAGACGAGTTTCCTCTAGTGGAAGCGTTTGGTACTGCAGCCGAACAACATCTCACTGAAAGATCATTTATTGAGATATCAACCTCAAATTTTTAACACTTGTTTAGATTTATGGCTTTGATTTTCTTGCAGTTTTAGAGTAAAACATGTTTTTGAAAATGTATATTTAATATAAAAATTTAAAATGGTATTTATGCACATTTTTCATAACAATAAATGTAAAATTCTGTAACTTTAAGTTCACTTTTTAAAACTTTTCTCACTTCAGCAATAATCTGCCAAGCGTCATCTTTGAACAGAGATCAAACTTCCGTCTGTGTTTTAAAGCATTCAAGATTTACCAGTTTAAGTTGGAAATTAAATTTTCAGGTCTATGCTCAAAAAGTGAATAAATGGATTATGAATACAACGTAAATATAATTTAGTACCATAAAATCCCCTGAAAATACACAATATTAAAAAAATAGTACATTCATTTAATTGAAATAAAAATGTACAAATAGTCAGTCATTTCTGACCGACATGCGAAGAGGGTTAAAAGAGGAGTGTGAGGTTTCAGCCAGAGCCGTCCCTCTCCAGAGAGATGTTATCACTTAGAAAATCTTGCATTCGTTTACAAGACTTGTGCATTCCTGAGAAACCTTGCGTTTATTTGCAAATCTTGTGCGTTCCCTGAGGAACACCTTCCTGACATGAAGCGCGAGTGACAGAGGTTAAACTAACACTGCTTTTCAACAGCTTTAACATGATCTAGCTCTCTCTTTCTGTTCCAGTATATCATTCTGCTGTCGTTCTCTGAGGCCAACAGAGCGCAGGTTACCGCAGGTTACCCAGACCCAGACCCTTCTTCCCTCTCCAGAGAGATGTTATCAGCCGGACTGTGTGTGTGTGTGTGTGTGTGTGTGCGCGCGCTGAGAGACAGGAATGCTCTCGCTCACCTGGATCTCCTTATTCTTCGTCTGCAGGCCTGCGTTCAGATCCTCCTCCTCCTCCAGACGGCTGCTGACGCTGCTTATCTCCACATCTTTCCTGACGGAACACAGACGGGAGAGGGAACGTGAGGGTGGGAGTGACAGCGCTAATTCAGCATGCGTCGTTTGCTAGCCGTATCCGATAAACGTCAGACATGTCTCAGGTTATTAAAAGTGCCAGTCAACCCCAGCACGACATCTGAAGGACTTATTGATGGATGTAGATTGTGAATTGTCCTGTACTGTATGTTGTTTTCTTAACAAAAGCCCCTTTAAGGCAAGCCGGTTCACTCGACGGACAGCTTGGCAACACCCGGCACTGATATTTATATTGCGCACGCAAGAACAGCTCCCGTCAACATAAGCCTGTTGCTAAGGGAACGGGAAAAATATAAGATGGGAGGACAAAATTACATTTCAATGCTTTTATGTTATTTTTCAAAAATGTTAAAAGTATTGCACACCCTGCGGAAATTTGCATTCACTTACAAAATGTATCCGAAGAAACTTTTGCATGCCCAGAGAAATTCATGCCAAACCTCTGCATTCTGCAGTAAAAGCATTGCATTCCCCCACAAAACGTCTGCGTTCCACAAAGAAACTCTAATAAAGTGTTGCGTTCCTCCAAGAAACTTTGCGTAAGCTAACAAAACTTTTGCATTGCCCCGTGAAAATTTACGTTGGCTTACAAAATGTTTGCGTTCCACAAAGAAACTTTGAATTCCCCAACAAAACTTTTGCATTCCCAGAGAAATTCTTGCAAAACTTTTGCATTCTGTCTGTAGTAAAAGTGTTGCATTCTGTTTGCGTTCTCTAGTAGGAGTATTGTGCTCCTCCGAGAAACATTGCGTTTGCTCGCCAAAGCATCGGAATAGTTATAGTTTTATGCAGTTTTGCGAGCAAACACACGTTTACTACAGAAAGGTTTCTCGAGTTGGTTCACGTAGTGTTTTTGCGCTGAGCGTCTGTGTTGTACGTCACATGCATCACACACATGACCAGCGTCGGCCAATAGTGAGCCTACGTGGTGACGTGTAACACAGACGCGCTGCGCAAAAACACTACGTGAACTAACTCGAGGCCCAGAGAGAAGGAAATGAATAGTGGAATAAAGTCGTTATTTGGGGGTTTTTGCGCACAAAAAGTATTCTCGTCACTTGATATACTTAAGATTGAGCCACTGGAGTCACTTGGACTATATTAACGATCTCTTTAATAACTTTTCTGGGCCAGCAAGTTTCAGTCCCTTAGAAGCCTATGGAGGAGTGATCCAGCTCTCAGATTTCATCAAAAATATCTTAATTTGTGTTCCGAAGATGAACGAAAGTCTTACGGGTTTGGAACAACATGAGGGTGAGTAATTACTGACAGAATTTTCATTTTTGGGTGAACTATCCCTTTAAATTTGCGAAAAATTTAGTTTTAGTTCCATAACATTGGTTCATGGAAACATGTCATTTTACAGATTTTATTGACATTTAGAAAATATTGCATAAGTTTTGCACAAATCTGTAATGGAAACCAGGATATTGAGATACTTTAAAATAAGAAATAAAGTCATACAGTCGGATAGAAAGCTAAACTGTGGCAAGTAAAGCCGTAATTGTGAGATATAAAGTCACATTGTGAAATATGAAGTGAAGTCAGATATTACGTCACAGTTATGAAAAATAGAGACTGGGACAGAAAGTCACTATTAATGCAAGAAATAAAGTGACAAAGTGAGATATGAAATGGCAACTGTGAGAAATAATCACAATTACCTTTTTTTATAAACAGTGTAAACAGGTTTTCAGTATCTAAGAAAGACTCAAATCTCAAGTTTTAAGTGTTGGTCAAGATTGATTTTCAATATCATATTTCATCAGATCAACCATAACCAAACGGGTCATGCCTCCATCAGAAAGCTGATTGGCTTCTATTCCTACAACCACTATATCGAGAAGTTATGATCGCCCCCCCTTTTTAACCCTTCATTACTTGAAATATTAAAATCTGAAGGAAGGAAGGAAAGAAGGGACATTTATAACAATTTCCTTTTTTCTTCTCATTGGGCCTCCATGAAACAGCCGGTTTTGGTTTCTTCAGAATAGACATCGCTCTGCAAACTAACAAGCCTGAACAGCTTCAGGAGCCCGGAGGCTTTATCTCATCAAAGCACTGCGAACACAGATCATGTTATAGACAAGAGCCATCCAAACATCTGTCTCACTGAGACGTCAAACATCTCAGGGCAAGATCATTTGCTTCAATGCATTAATATATGGACGTTTATTCTCCATTGACAAGTTCAGGGATTCCTGAAATTCTTCAAACTATTTCAAAAGATAATTAATTAGGGATGCATGATATATCAGCCACCATATCAGTATCGGCTGATATATGTTATTTATATTTGTATCAATATATTTTTATTGTTATCGGCCTGATGAGAACATTTGTCTGATATATTAAAGCCGATAAATAGTGCATTATCTCCTTCAGCTGAGACTCTTCAGATGCCACTGTTCAACATGATGGGTTTGAATTGCTTGAAATATGATTGAAATCACTTTTAAAAAAGGAAAATAGAGTTCAGTGCAACATGTGCAGCGCAAGTCTGTCATATCGGCTACATAACATTATCATGAGAACATCATGAGGGACATGATGAGACTTTAGTTTTTGTAATCAGGCTCTCAAAAATGATATAAAATGTGGATTTAGATTTATCGACCAATATATCAGTTATCGGCTTTCAGATATAAAGAATTATCGGTTATCAGTATCAGCCAAAAATTTCATTCAAAGAATCGGTGCATCCCTATGATTGATTCATCAGTGAAATAGATATGAAGTGAAGTTCTCCAGTGTTGGTAACGCACCTCCTGATCATCTCCTCCAGACTGGCCCTCATCTTGCCGATCTCGGTCAGGTTTTCCATGCCGTTCCTGCCGTCTCCCTCCAGCCTCCTCCTGCTCTTCTCCAGATCTGTCCTGTGTTTACGCTCCTGCTCCAGAAGATCCTCCAGCTACAGGACCAAATCATAGAGACGGGATGGTTGAAACCGGGGCTCCGACATCAGTTTTCAAAGCCCTATTCTACGGTATCACACATGGGACATTCTAAAACACTTAACCTGAAAAACGCTTAACGTGTGTAGACTACGTGGCTTAATGTAATAAGACAGTGTTATTAAAAGACCAAACTCAGTAAACATCATACTAATAAAGTATACCATGAACAGAAAAAAAATGCAATGCGTTTAATTACACGTTAAGCATTTCCTTCCCATAGAAAGCCATTATAAGAAAACGCTTAAAGGATGCAAAATTCACTTTTATATGGTGTTTGCATATAAATGTGTCTTTGCAGTGTGTGGACACAACCACCATACAATGAAAGAAATCCATTCACTCCTTTTTTTTAATCTTCAAAAAGTCTAAATACTCTCAATAAACAACCGGTTGGATTTTCTGAGCACTGTGATGTCATAATGCTCATGCCCCGCCACGACCGCTGACGGACTGTCCCGTATTAGCATATTTACGCCCCCAGCCATTTGTATACTGTCCGTCAAGGCATCACTTTATATGTCTTGTGTCGACGCCCCATGGAAGGGTGGGGGGTGGGGGGGGCAGTTGCTCATTATCATTTAAAGAGACATGCACCGAAATGGGTCGCTGTTTTTGAGGAGGTAAAAAGGGTGTTGTTTTACACAACCTTTACATGTTACAAACTTTACATGAAGACCGTAAAGAATCATACCAACTTGCGGAAAATGAGCATCCGATGACTCCTTTAACGTGGCTTAATGTAATAAGACAGTGATAAAAGTAATGCATTACTTTTCTAAAAAAGTAACTAAGTCACGCAATTAGTTACTTTTTAAGGAAGTAACGCAATATTGTAATGCATTATTTTTCTAATAAAGTAACTAAGTCACGCAATTAGTTACTTTTTAAGGGAGTAATGCAATATTGTAATGCATTACTTTTCTAATAAAGTAAAAAAGTCACGCAATTAGTTACTTTTTGAGGGAGTAACGTAATATTGTAATGCACTACTTTTCTAAAAAAGTAACTAAGTCACGCAATTAGTTACTCTTTGAGGGAGTAACGCAATATTGTAATGCATTACTTTTCTAAAAAAGTAACTAATTCACGCAATTAGTTACTTTTTGAGGGAGTAACGCAATATTGTAATGCATTACTTTTCTAATAAAGTAACTAAGTCACGCAATTAGTTACTTTTTAAGGGAGTAACGCAATATTGTAATGCATTACTTTTCTAAAAAAGTAACTAAGTCACGCAAATAGTTACTTTTTAAGGGAGTAACGCAATATTGTAATGCATTACTTTTCTAATAAAGTAACTGGAGTAACGCAATATTGTAATGCATTACTTTTCTAAAAAAGTACCTAAGTCACGCAATTAGTTACTTTTTAAGGGAGTAAAGCAATATTGTAATGCATTACTTTTCAAAGTAACTTTCCCCAAAACTGTTCTGGACCGCAGACACAGACTCACATCTTCCGCCTGAAGCTTTAGCTTGGCTTTCTCTTTGGTCAAGAGGTTGACCTTCTCTTCCTCGCACTGCAAGTCCTCGATGGCCTGCTGCAAAGATAAAACAGAGAATCTTATGAGTCTGTCGAGCAGATGTGGCATAAATCTGACCAGGATGCTTTCATTCGCCCGATCACACAAGATGTCAGAGGAAGCATGATGTCTTAATCAAATCAGACCCTGAAAGGCACATTCATTCCTGTCTAAAGCAAAGCAAAGCAAACAAAAGTGCAAACCACACCGCGCCAACCCAACACTTTGGGTTTTGACTCCTTGAATGAAGAGCTCAAATAACAATCTGACAACTCTGGCAACCGGGTTGAGAAGGTAAAACCACCGGTCGTAAATCACACAGATGAGCTGCTACTGTTAGACATCTGGCTTACGTTACTCAACACCGCTCGTAGAGTTTTATAGAGCACAAAAGAGATCGAGAGAAGAGAAAAAGACATTTCTTGACTTTCCAAGGTGAACTAAACGGTGCTCTGCATCAACATGAACACAGATACTGTACAGCAGCGGCCAATGATGGGATGATATTATAAATATTTTATAGTTTTTAAATATAATTTAAAAATGTTTTAATGTTTAATGTTTTTTTTTTCAAAACACTAAACTTGGTCAAGGTATTATTCTGACAAAATTATTTGGCAGATGGTTTATTTTACTATGCAATAAATAAATGCATAGAAAAACAAAAAGCTCACAGGAAAAAGCTCACACATTGACTACAGCATAATCAGTTGTGAATATTTGGATGGTTCTCTCTTGTTTTTGCATAATCAGTTGTGAATATTTGGATGGTTCTCTCTTGTTTTTGCATGTGTTGCCAAAAATTATGTCAGCAGAATTTGTAATGTTTCTTTGCATTATTATCACACATACAACAATCGATTCCAAGCACAACTACACAATATGCTTATAACATCTTGAGTCCCCCTGTGGTGAAAATCCAGCTTTTAATGTTGTTTATGTGTCTATGTGGTGTTTTTAATATGCTTTAACACAAAGCATGTGTAAGTTCATAAGTCGACACCATTGCTGAGTATTTCCTCCTTAAAACTGCAGTGAACCAAAGACAGTCTCAAACACACGCTTTGAAATCGCTGGTGTTTCTGACGTCACAAACTACCTTGTAACCAATCAGATCAACGTGTGATCGTCAACCAGTGGATCTCTGAGCTGAGTGAGTGAGTGGAGGCGGGGCTCATTTGCATATTCATAGAACCGCTTATACTAAATGAGGCAAGGGTGTCGAGTTACAGTCAAGCTGCTTTAAGGTATAAAGAAATATGTCATTTTGGTGATTAAAGAGGAGTTTTAAGGGATAAAATTATTGACTACAGGGTGACTTTAATAATATTTGAATAAAGGGTAAATGAGGACTCATGTGCAGCTTAATTCCAATAATCATGCGCAAGCATTGGCTTGACTTGACAACTTGACTTAAACATGAACATAAAACATAACACTCACCAACAGTGGTTACAGGGAAAAAAGCTAAACAAAAGAACAATGCTAACATGAGTGCTATTTATACACAAGAAGAGTTGTTGTGAAAAATCAAACAATGAACCAATGAGAAAACTAGACACATGACACATAAGACTAGGGAAGCACATGACAGGATCACATGACAAACAGGAACCATGACTATGAAAAGTACAAAATAAAACATAAATACATGAACGTAAACGTGTACCAAAACGTGACTCTGAAGATGTTAATTAGACCGGACATCAGTTTTGACCACTAATGTATTATTATTATTCATTGGGAATAATGAAATAATAATACATTTATTTATTTATTTTTACGAAGAAATTTCCTTGATATTTATGTCCTTATGCCCCATAAAAAATAGAAAATAAATAAAAATTAATTTGAATTCATAAATTACACAAAAAATCATCACAGAGACGTGCATTCAAGCCAGGATGTGTATGAATTGCATTTTAATGCATATCTAAATGAATAAATCTTGACAAAAAAAACAAAAACATAAAACAGCATCACGACACGGATGCATGAAGACATATTACTTCTGAAGTACTTAGCAACATTTGTTCTGAATTATCATAAAAAACACATGAATAATTCATCAATTTTATGACATGTAAATCCGTTTCTATTACGAATAGTGCCATAACGAGCCATGCACTGTGTTTAGATCAGTAATTTCAGAGCGGTTCACAGCTGAAACTCATTATAAACCATTTTACAGGAAATATTTTTCATTATTTAAGAAATAATCACAGCAGTGACCTGAACTCTCTAAGTTACTTTCCAGATTAAAGTAGGAAACGGCTTGTTGTGCCAGAGGGAAGTGAACGCTAACCTGTTAACGACCCCCAACTTGTCTTCCAGATGCGTCTGTCCCATGCAAATGAAAACCCTGTGCTGATTGCCTCATGACTGACCTTTACACCAGTGCATCCCTGAAAACCACGGTGAAAACTGTCCAGCATCTGTCTAAGCATCACCAGTGGGACACACTGCTACTGTTCATCCTGATCATTAACAGAGAATGCAATCCCATGTGATTTCACGACACTCACCTGGCTCAACTCCACCAGGTGCTCCTTCTCCTTCTGCAGCTTCTGAAGCAGGTCGTTCTTCAGCGCGAGATCCTCGGAGAGCTTCCTCACCACAGAGTCGGATGACTACAGGGAGTTGAAGAAGCAACATTTGTAAGATAAACATGTGCAGTTAGGAAAAATTGTTGCAACTGTGACCAAGTCACAATTACGTTGCAATAAAAAGAGAAATACATTTGTAAAATGAGAATTAAATTCGTGATTATGGGAATTAAAGTCACAATTACAAGTAATAAAAAGTTGCATTTATGAGTAATAAAGTCGTAATTACAAGAAAAAGTCGCAATTTTGAACAATAAAGTTCTAATATGAGAAATAAAGTCACAATTACGAGAAATAGTAAGAATTACGAGAAATATTCAGAATTATGAAAAATTGTCACAGTTATAAGAAATAAAGTCACAATTACCGTACGAGAAATAGTTGCCATCATGAGAAAAAAAGTTTTAATATGAGAAATAAAGTCACAATTACAAGAAATAGTAGCAATAACTAGAAATAAATGTTCAATTATTAGAAATAGTCACAGTTAGGAGAAATAGTCGCAGTTATTAGAAATAGTTGCAATTACAAGAAATAGTCGCAAATACGAGACAAAGTTGTCATCGCGAAATAGTCACAATTACAAGAAATAAAATCAATCATAAGAAAGTCACAATTACACGAAATAAAGTCACACAATTACGAGAAATACTTGCAACTACAAGATATAGCAAACAAATTTAGTAAAAGTCACAATTACGAGAAATAGGTCACAACTACAAGAAAGACAATTATGAGTAAAAGACACAATCACACTAAATAAAGTCACACAATTACGAGAAATAGTCGCAACTACAAGAAATAGCCACAATGAGTAAAAGTCACAATTATAAGAAATAAAGCCACAATTACCAGAAATTGTCATAATTGTGAGAAATAAAGTCGCAATTTTGAGAAATAAAGTCACAATTACGAGAAATAGTCAAAATAGCGAGAAATAAAGTCGCAATTACAAGAAATAAAGTCTCAATATGAAAAGTTGCAATCACGAAAGTTGCAATTTCATTAAAAAAAGAAAAGGCTCACACTGACTTTGTATGTGGCAGATGTGATTTGTTTCAACAACGACATGAGGGACTAATAGAGGACGAGAGTGTGTGTGTGTGTGTGTGTGTGTGTGTGTGTGTGTGTGTGTGTGTGTGTGTGTGTGTCTGTCGGAGCTTTGAGAAGCAGATGTAGAGCAGAAGGGTAGAGAAGCTCCTCGAATACTTTCATCCTGATACACAGGTGTCATTTCACTTCCCTCTGAACTCAAATAGACATAAACGAGAAGTATGAGCAGATGAATATCTCCACTCCAAACATCTGCAGTTACTGTAAATTCTTAAGAGATGAGACAAAATCATAATTGGAAAAATTATGGACTGCGAGCTGTAATTGAAAGGTAGCACACCTAGCTTGAATTAGAAGTATGAAGTGCAGTTAAAGGTAACAATTATTATGATCATGTCACAAAGCCTAAGGAACTTATTATATTTTTGAACATTTCAAGGGTTTTGTTTTCAATTTAGAAACAATGAAAGCTGAATGTCATGCTCTTAATTTTGCTATGTGTGTTTGAGTTGAGGTCACAGGGGAAGTCACCCACAGTTTTGCTATGGCAACAAATGGACTACAAACTGTTTTCACTTGAAGAGTAAAAGAGCAAACAAGCTGTACAGGTCTGGTCTTGTGTGTGTCACCGTTAGCGCCAGAATCTCACACATTTAGCATGGGCAATATGTCATACAAGCACCTACTTAAGGATCCGGACAACTGCTGTCAGAACAAAATAGTTCTGCATATATATCTAGAATATATATCTAGAATATATACGTCAAATTTCAAGTGTGAATTGAGAGATAAAGCGAAAGATAGTCTGGTGAGAAATAAAGTTGTAATTATAAGATATAAAGTCACGATAACAAAAAAATAAAGTTGCATTTAAGAAATAGTCACAGTTAGAAGTCACATTTGTAAGATAAAAAAATGAGCAATTATGAAAAAGTTGCAACTGTGACAAAGTCGCAATTGCAAGAAATAGAGTTTCAATTCTGAGAAATATAGTTGAAATGATGAGAAATAGTTGCAAAGACAAACGAGACAAAGTTGCAATCACGAGAAATACATTTTACAATTACAAAATATAAAATTGCAATATCACGAAATAAAGTTGCATTCATTCAAAATGGTCACAATTAGAAGTCATATTTGTAAGATAAACATTTGCAATTATGAAAAATTGTTCTAACAGTGACAAATCAATTCCAAGAAATAAAGTCAATCACAAGACAAAGTCTCAATATGAAAAGTATAGTTGCAATTATGAGAAATAAACTTGCAATTATGCGAAATAAAGCCCTAATTGTAAGATATAGTCACTTTTTTACTCAAAGCTTCCTTAAAGTTTCCATGATTTCAGTTTTGCCTGAATGTTTCCAAATGCATACTTACAAGTTTTAAAGAAAATAAATGATTCCTTATTATCTGAAGTTAAAATCAAGATTAGTCCCAAGTTCCAACAAAAAAAAGTGCTCCAAAACATGAAGCATGAACGATTACAATAAACATTCAAATGATATTCTCCAGACAACTAATGATGCATGATTTACAGAGGAAACCCTCATCGGAGCAGATAATCGCTGCGCAGTAAGAGCGCGGGTCAAACGCGTGTCAGCCAGAGTGTGTGAACCTCCTCAGTCCTACCTGTTTTCCCTTCTCCACTGAAGTCAGTGTGTTCTCCAGCTCCTCCAGACGCTCCTCCAGATGCTCACAGCGCTGCTCGGCCCGCTGGAGGCTCTCCTGCTCCTGGAGACCCAGAGAACGAGAGGCAATGATGAGTCTCACACTGCACACCGCATTCAGCCTCAGGGGAACAACTTCACAGGGTGATGACAAGAAAAAGAGCAACAAAACAGGCTCAAAGTGTAAAGCAGCAGCTGAGCTTTTCACCATTGTCCTGTGATCTGAAGACTGTGGCTTCTAAAAGCATGAGGAGGATAAAACGAACTTGCCGCAGGATCCTGAATACAGCCCACACCAAATTTACGATAAAATTTCAAATGAAAGACACTATTTCTTATAAAGGCAACTTTATTTTTCGTAATTGTCACAATTATGAGAAGTCATATTTGCAAGACAAACATTTGCAATTTTAAAAAATAGTAATTTAAAAAATAGTAATTTTAAAAATAGCAATTATGAGAAATTAAGTAGCAATTACGAGATATAAAGTTACGATTAAAAAAAGTTCCAATTATCAGAAATAGTCGCAATCACGAGAAAAAAATATGCAATTATGAGAAATATAGTCACAATTGCGAGAAATAGAAGCAATTATGAGAAATAGTCACGAGAAATATAGTCACAATTACAAAAAATACAGTTGCAATTAAAAGAAAGTCGCAATTTCGAGAAATAAAGTCGAAATTACGAGAAATATAGTCACAATTACAAGAAAAATAGTTGCAATTAAAAGAAATAGTAGCAATTATGAGAAATAAAGATGCAATTACAAGATATAAAGTTGCGATTAAAAAAAAAGTTCCAATTATGAGAAATAGTCGCAATCACAAGAAAAAAATATGCAATTACGAGAAATACAGCCATAATTACTAGTAGTTATTACGAGAAATATAGCCATAATTACGAGAAGTAACAGTAATTATGAGAAATATAGTCGCAATTGCGAGAAATAGAAGCAATTATGAGATAGTCACAATTACAAGAAATAGTCACAATTACGAGAAATAACATCACAATTACAAGAAATAGTTGCAATTACGAGAAATATAGTCACAATTAGTGTTGCACGGTGCACCGATACTTCAAAAGTATCGCGATTCTCGGAAATTAAAAAACGTTCGATACCTACATTTATTAGTATCGATACTTCTAAGAATGACCGCGTTCCAGATTTGTAAGGTCGGCGACACACTGGCTGCGTGGCGTCTCAGCTGCGTGGCGTGTCCATTTTAATTTCAGCTCCCATGTTAAGAGCTAGAACACTGCCTGCGTGATGCGCGCCCGAGCCGCGCGGAAAACGCGTGCATGCTAGAATAGAACCAACGCCTATTTTTCACGCGACACGCAAGCGCGTTGGAAGCGTTTCCAGGCAAAATAAAATAGGAAAAGATGTTTCTATGTCATTTTGACACGAATACATATTAATAAATGACATTTTGATGTTTGAAAGTCTAGGTTTTGACATAAATGCAGATATAAATGTAAAAAAAAATATCGATTTTCAAATACTGCACCATACAGAACAAAATATTCTGTAGCCTATTTTGCCGTCAACACTGCCGACGTTGTCTTTGCTGCTATATATTTATGTTTAAACATGAAGTATAGGCCTTCCACAACTCTCTCCCCATATGTCAAATATATCACCAGTGAGGCTTATCATATGTTACCAATATTAGGCTAAACATTGTTTAATATCGCTGTTCATATTTTTTTCAAAGTTCAGAATCAAGATAAAGTTATTACCGGTAACTCTTATGTTTATTATGATAACTGAGATAATGCTGCTAAATGTATTATTTTTTTACCTTGAATGTCATTGCTCTAATTTATTTTTTATATTTTTATATTTCATGTTTTGTTCAAATGTTTAATATATCTGCTGTTCATATGTTCATTTATTAGTGTGTATTATGATTAGAACGTTGTCCCGGTTTTAAAATAAAGCACAGCAATGATATTTGAGAGTGTTTCTCCCTTTTCAGGAAAAGTATCGAAAAAGTATCGAAATCGCAATTCTTGACTTGGTATCGGTATCGAAACAATAATTTTGGTATCGTGACAACACTAGTCACAATTACAATAAATAGTTGCAATTAAAATAAAGTCGCAATTTCGAGAAATAAAGTCGCAATTATGAGAAATATAGTCACAATTACAAGAAAAATTGTTGCAATTAAAAGAAATAGTAGCAATTAGGAGAAATAAAGATGCAATTATGAGAAATAGTCACAATTACAAGAAATAGTTGCAATTACGAGAAAGTCACAATTACAAAAAATATAGTTGCAATTAAAATAAAGTCACAATTTTGAGAAATAAAGTCACAATTACAAGAAAAATAGTTGCAATTAAAAGAAATAGTAGCAATTATGAGAAATAAAGATGCAATTACAAGAAAGTCACAATTACAAGAAATACTCGCAATTACGAGAAATACAGTCACAATTAAAAGAAATATAGTTGGAAATACAAGAAATATAGTTGTAATTACAAGAAATAGTAACAATTACGAGAAAAATAGTCACAATTACAAGAAATTTAGTTGCAATTACAAGAAATAGTTGCAATTACGAGAAATATAGTCACAATTAAAATAAGTGTAGTCAAAATTACGAGAAATAAAGAAATATGAGAAATAAAGTGACCTTCTCCAACAGCCTCAGGCGACACACATTCAGAGGGTCACGACAGGAAAAAGAGCATCAATAGAGGATCAAAATGTAGCACCTCGTATCCAGCAGCTGAGCTGTTCACAACTGTCCTGTGATCTGAAGACAGAGGCTTCCAAAAGCATGAGAAGGACCAAATGAACTTCTCACGACGAAGCGGATCATTTATCAAACTAGTCCCAACAGGACATAAAAAGCTCTGCTTTCTGATCTCTCCTTAGAAACTTGTACTTAGACACGCATCATCATGGCTAAAGTATCTGTACCAAGTTAAAAACACACAAATATGAGGGTCCTTGCAAAGTTGGCTCTGGATGCGTTATGCATATTTTTTCCATAAATGTGCTTATTGTGCTCTGAATTCAATCACCCTGACAAGTGCCCCCACTCATACGTATTTGACTATTTAGTCAATCTGTTTATAACACTTTGTTATCAACTAAGACATGAATGGAAGTGTTACATGAGAGACAATAACACCACTGGTTCAATATTTGGATGCTTTGTCATGTATAAAAGTAATATTTCTAATGCCATTTGTTAAGTGTGTGCTTAATATATATTTGTATCCACTTTTGTCGAAATAGGCGTAATATGGTTTCGGTTGATTCATTCGTTAAACACAATGCATGGACACCCCTGATACACTTGCAAACAGTAATTAGTGGTTTTTGCCACGGCACCGCTGTGATTTCCACCTGGCGGATGTTAAAACATTCGAGACTTAGTTTGAAGGAAGGACTTTGAGCACGATCTAGGGAATGTCATACTTGGGAGTGCGCTCTTTTGACTTTTACCAATAAGGACTGTCCTATCAATGTCCTAACAACTGCATAGCAACCTATTAACCACTCTGAACGCTTTAGCAACTATATAACAACGCCCTGACAACCATACACAACACACAAGCATTGTTTTGCAAGCTCACATTACATTTTCGCAATTCTGAAATGATGCACTTTTACTCTTCAACAAAAGTGGTCTAGTTCATTACATGATCATATCAATTCAAGGATACAATTACAATATTAAATGCATTCATTTGGCAGACACATTACAGCAACTCAACAGTGAAGTGAAGGTAAACATTCACAGGTAGGCGTTCTCTGGGAACCAAAACCCTGACTTTGGCGTAACCGGCACCATAAACATGCATTATCAGGAGAACACACACACACACACACACACGCAGTACCTGATGGAGTGGGACTGATGTGGTGAAACTGTCCCAATCCAGGTCCTCATGCTCAGCTTCTACATCAGTGAGGGAACGACGGACAGACTCAACCTGACAGACTCCGTCCATCTCTGAGAAACTGCAGTGATTTGATCTGAGCGGGACGCCCTCCTCCCTGCGTCTCTAACAGCTGGAGGGAAACTACAGGAGGCGTCCAGCTGTTCGAGATGTAATGCATCCAGCGCCGGCCTCGTTCAGAAGTCCTGCCCTGGTCTAACACAAACAGGCGCTCTCGTTTGGGCCGAGGTGTAGAATAACAAACGGTGTGATGCCACTATCTGTCACGAAAGAGCTCGCGTTAAAGCGAATGAATGAGAAACGGGAAACGAGAATCTCTCTCGTGCATTTATTTAAAAAAACAATCCATGCCTACAGTCTGGAAAATGTCTGTGAGTGTCAGAAGAACAAAGCTATTATTGTAATCTATGTAAAAATCTGTTTGCCATTCATTTTCTACATGAATCACCAGACAAAACACTCAAAGCACTCAGACATCAACCATTTACATCTACAACAGGTGAACCAAGAACCATTACTGGCAGACGCTGATCATATCTCAACAGGTGTGCCTGAATCAACGCATGTAATCTATGGTGTGTGTAGTTTATTATTGGTGAATTGCATTCCCAACTACATACCATACATGTGATGGATGGCCCGACACCCACCATCGGCTGAGACTGCGTAGAGTTTCAGACAAAATAATGGTGGCCATTATGACGGCCTCTTCATGAATCTCAATGCTAATCATGACGTAATGAGATGATGATGCACGGGCACAGACATGAACGCCTTCACAATCTGCTTCAAATATGAGCATAATTTATGACCAAACAATCTTCCCACTTTCCCAATGAATGAATATCAACAGATTTTCTTGTGTTTGTTTATAGCATGACAACTGTTGAGAAGGGAGTCCGTAAAAACACCAAAAACTTTAATATATGAAATGCATTGATTTATAGAGGTTTAGCTTGAATCCATTATGAGTATTTGAACAGTTTTGCATTTAACTCCACAAAAGTCCCATGAAACATCAGTAGATGTTTATGTCTTGCACCAGCAGGCCTATATAGGATCTTAATCTGCTTTCAGTTACTCTATTAGATTCTTGGCCCAAAAGCGATTAGTTAATGACTGATAATGGGCATTTTACTGCCATAATAAAATGTTGTCATAGAAGCTTGAACAGCAAACATGAGCCTTTCTGCGGAGAACCTCTTTTAAAGTTAGATACTAAAGCTTGCACCCGCCATGGAATAAAAATGATAATTACGACTTCTTATCTTGCAATTTTGACTTTTTACTTGGAATTCTGAGTTTCTTGAAATTGTGAGACTTTTCCCCCATAGAATACTGAAATTACATCTAACTTTTTTCACAGAATTCTGAGTTTACTGTACATCTCTCAACTCTGACCTTTTCCTTGGAATTCTGGGTTTACATCTCTCAACTCTGACCTTTTCCTTAGAATTCTGGGTATACATCTCTCAACTCTGACCTTTTCCTTGGAATTCTGGGTATACATCTCTCAACTCTGACCTTTTCCTTGGAATTCTGGGTATACATCTCTCAACTCTGACCTTTTCCTTGGAATTCTGGCTTCACATCTCTCAATTCTGACCTTTTCCTTGGAATTCTGGGTTCACATCTCTCAACTCTGACCTTTTCCTTGGAATTCTGGCTTCACATCTCTCAATTCTGACCTTTTCCTTGGAATTCTGGGTTCACATCTCTCAACTCTGACCTTTTCCTTGGAATTCTGGGTATACATCTCTCAATTCTGACCTTTTCCTTGGAATTCTGAGTTTACATCTCTCAATTCTGACCTTTTCCTTGGAATTCTGAGTTTACATCTCTCAATTCTGACTTTTTTCTCAGAAAACCAAGTTTATATCCAGAAATTGTGTTTTTTCTCTGAATTTTCTTTGAATTCTGAGTTTTCTTAGAATTGCGAGTCTAGATTGCACAACTGCAAGATATAAACTCGCAATTATGAGAAAAAAGTTAAAACATTTGAGATTAAATAAATAAATAAAGATTCAGTGGCAGAAATAAGCTTCCATGGGATACTTACTGAAGTAGCTGCGACGGTATTTCTGAATTCTCAGGACTAAATTCAAAAGTTTGAGACAAGAAACAGAGAAAGATGAGAGAGACGGTCATGAGCTGTCTGGAAAAGTTGAAACGGCTGTTTAGATCTGCACTCGTTCTGATCATTTGGAAGTTATTGGTCGTATTAATAGATTCCAGTCTTATGTCCATAACAAAGTAGAAGAAACCAACTTTTCTAACTGTGCTAAACTCTTCAGTCACACAAAAAGATCTGTGCTCAAACGAGTGCATTAAATGTGATATTAAAAGTGTGGTTTTAAAATAATGTACTCTCTGATAAGACCCAATTAATCGACTGTCTCTAACCCAGTAATCAGCGGTTGTGGGCTGACAGCAGGAGACGGATGAATTACGGTTGTGTGAATCGGGATCTGGTGTAATTACAGCAGAGAGATGGGGATGGAATCAGGGAGGAACACGGAGAGGGCCCATTTTCCAAGAACACTGGAAATGTACAAGATCAGCCAGAATAACCTTACACAGGGTCAAATGCATGATTCATAATCACCTGGCATTAAATAATGTATCATATCAGCATTTGTTCACTCTGTGGCGTCCAGTTTGTGTTAAATTGATATTCCTGCACACAGAACAGGACAACACTCTGACCCTTTCCGACGGCTATCCAAAAATACAGTAAAAAATGTAAGTTTCATCATCTTGAGCCAGAAACTGATGCTGTGTATTCTGACCAGGCAGCACAAAGATATTTTACTCTTTATTACCAGCTAGAGGTGCAGAAAAGTCAACACACCTTTCATATTCAGTAAAAAATAATGACTAAACTTGCTTGGCAAAGGATGATTCTGACAGCCTCCCATAACCTGATGACACGTACAGTATTATACAGGTCGGGTCAGTCCAGACACCTGCAAACATTAATGACTGTATCAATGTCTCCTAAAATATCATTTGACCCGTGTCTGACAAGGCAAGATTAGGTTGTACGTTGGAAATGTCATGTGGTGCGTGAATGATTCAATGACTCATTTAAAAAGTTAACTTGTTTCATAACTGGATGTATCAGTGTTTTTGAACGCATATTTTGAATGAATGAATGAATGATTCAATGACTCATTTGACTTCAATTGTTTCATTAATGGAAGAATCAGTGTTTTTGAACAAATCTCGATGGATGGATGGATGGCTCATTTAAAAACCTAACTTGTTTCATAACTGGATGTATCAGTGTTTTTGAATGCATCTTTTGAATGAATGAATGAATGAATGAATGACTCATTTAAAGACTTCAATTGTTTCATTAGTGGATGGATGGGTGGATGGATGGATGGATGGATGGATGGATGGATGGATGGATGGGTGGATGACTCATTTTAAGACTTCAATTGTTTCATTAATGGATGAATCAGTGTTTTGAACAAATCTCATGGATGGATGGATGGATGGATGGATGGTTCAATGACTAATTTAAAGACTTTACTCATTTCATTACTGGATGAATCAGCGTTCTTCAACGAATATCTTGAATTAATGATTCAATGACACATTTTTAACAGTCACTTGTCGCCACCTACTGGTGTAACGATGTAATGACGCAATCAAGTGTCAAGTTACTTTTAAAAGGTAGTTTACTGTTTTTGATCACTACCATAGACAACAGTGTTTATGTCATAACTTTAAACTTTCATCCCAATGCTTCTGTGATCGTCTCTGTCAATCGCTGTCATTTAGGAATAAGATTGTGTGGGTTTGTGTGAGATCGCAATCTGTCAAACGATTAATCACGTACCTCTAATTAAAAATAAATGTTTTTTTTTAACACACATACATACATATATATATATATATATATATATATATATATATATATATATATATATATATATATACACAAACACACTGGAAGAGTCAAGCTTGGCTACAAACTTTAAAGGTCACTGCATTAATGCACTTATAAACACACTTGTTCACTCCATCTGAGCCGCAATACAATGATTTACTGAAACAAAGAGAAGCGTATAAGAGAGCCGAGCATCTGCTAATGCATTCACCAGCTCAGATCTTCCTCGATCTTGGCTGAGCTGCAGCGTGGCATTTCTGCAAGCTCTGGCAATATCAGCACAATCCCAGACCCAGACATATTTCACCCAGCGGGCGACACAAAACCTTCAGCTAATAGTGTCGTACTCGCTTCCCATGGTTGTGTTCCAGTGGGTGGGCTGTAAAGACACACAATCCCGTCTCTCCGTCACAATAAGACTCAGTCAACAAATAAAAACAGTCCGTATCAGATCACAGATGGAAGGCGGATCTTGCACATTTGCTGAATAACTCAGTCTATGAAAGCATATTATTATGCACTGTAAACTGTCTACCAGCAGAGTAATAAATAACTACCTTAATATGAAACAGCAGGAATAAAACCATATAGAGCCAGAGTCCAAAAGTCTGTGAGCGCACTGACAATACGCTTTCAGCTGGAAACAAAAGATTTAGGACTTTTAAAAAACACAATTTTAGCATTGTGATGCAAATATTCAACATGGAAATAAAAATATTTCAGATTCTGCATTTCAAGGTCACTAATCTGTAGATAGATTTACAGTAATATTTATAAAAAGCATGTGCATTTAAGTGGAAAATGTTAAAGAGAAGCATTTTCACTAGTGCACTGGACACTAATCTGATCATTTCTAATATAACTGTTAACACTTTATATGGATAGTCCACTTTAGACATTCTACTGACTATAAGTAACTTTGCAACTACATGTCAACTTATTCTCCTAACCCGAACCCTAACACCTAACAGTCTACTAATACTCTAATGAGAGTTAGGTGACATGTAGTTGCAAAGTTACTTATAGTTAGTAGAATGTCTAAAGTGGACTATCCAAATAAAGTGGAACCATATAATTTATGACAAATATTTAATACATTATATTTATCACTCGAGAAGCATGTGCATTATGAAAATTAAAATATTTCAGATTCTGCATTTCAAGGATAGATTTATAGTAATATGTATATATTTCTTTTAAAAAAAAGTGCATTAAAGTGAAAAAAAGTCAAACAAGCTTTTTCAGGAGTGCTCTCAGACATAATCTGATTACTTCACATTTATCACTCGAGAAGCTTGTGCATTAAAGTATAAAATGCCAAAACAGAAGCATTTTCACTAGTGCTCTAGACACTAATATGATCATTTCTAATATAATTTATAACAAATATTTAATTCGTTATATTTATCACTCGAGAAGCTTGTGCATTAAAGTATAAAATGCAAAACAGAAGCATTTTCACCAGTATTCTAGATACTAATCTGATTATTTCTAATAAATATTTAACGCATTACATTTATCACTCGAGAAGCATGTGCATTAAAGTATAAAATGCCGTATTTGCACTAGAACGGTCAGACTTGACTCTCTGTCTTCTGTGGGCATTCCTGCATCAGTAATGAAGACTCACAGCACGCATCTGGACGAACACCTCCTGTTTCTCGTGGCTCAGCTCTGAGTTTTCCCCCTCCAGCTGTCGCACTCGGGACAGCAAGCGCTCGCTCTGCTCGATGGCTTTCTTCAGCTCGTCTCGGTCCCTCATGACTGTCTGTTCTCTGGGCTTCAGTGGATGAACCTGACGAAGGAGAAAGAGTGTCTTCAGTCTCAGCGGCTCCTCCTGCTTCTTACACTGTAATCATCACTGAACTGACTTAAGCTGGACCGGGACGCTATTCTCTTCTGGAAACAATCTTTGTTGCATTATTTTCCTGTTATCTCTGTAAAGCTGCTTTGAAACACTCAGTATTGTACAAAGCGCTGTATAAATAAAGGAGACTTGACTCTCCTGGATCAAACACGCACACAAACTGCTTCGATGTACAGAGTACACGATAAAAAGTCAAAAGGAAAAAACGGTAACACTGTACAATAAGGTCATTAGTTAACATTATTTAATTAACATGAACTAACAATGAGCAATACATTTGTAACAGTATTTATTCATCTTTGTTAATGTTAGTTAATAATAATCCAGCTGTTCATTGTGTGTTCATGTTAGTTCACAGTGCATTAACTAATGTTAACAAGATTTCAATCATGTATTAGTAAATGTTCATTATTAGTTCATTAACTAAGGTATTTAACTAATGTTAACTAATGAACCTTATTGTAAAAAGTTGCTGAAAAACCATTAACAGGATTAAACTGCATTAAGTAAAAGAGTCTGTTAAAGTAATAGTGTGAAAATCTCACTGAAATTCAAGGAGGTTGTCCATTAATGACAATCATTATAAATAACAGGAGGTTGATCAGACAGCAACACTGTGTCGGCTCAGATCCGGCCCAGACTGAATCCACATGTCCCGGATGTGGGCCGGATCTGGGCCGACACTATGATGCTGTCTGGGTCTGAACTGAAGTATATACTGTAAATGCTGTGCCATAAAGCAGTGCGACTCTGTGTCTGCCTCTATAAAGCAGTCAGGTGATGTATACATTATATTCAATGTCATACAAATATATTTCTCTTAGCCGAGGTTAAAGTCCCCCTGTAGTCAATAATTTTATCCCTTAAAACTCATCTTTGATCGCCTAAATTACACATTTAAAAATTTTTCCTTTAATCTTCATCAGATGCTCATTTTCCACAAGTTGGTATGATTCTTTAGGGTCTTCATGTAAAGTTTGTAACATACTTTGGTTAAAATTCCTCAATGGTTGTGTAAAACAACACCCTTTTACGTCCTCAAAAACAGCTCTGTTCACAGCGACCCGTTTCGGTGCATGTCTCTATAAATGATAATGACGTGCATGTCTCTTTAAATGATAATGATTCATTGTATGGTGGTTGTGTCCACACATTGCAAAGACACATTTATATGCAAACACCATATAAAAGTGAATTTTGTATCCGTTGAACCCTTTAAAATATCTTGAATGTAACTCGACACCCGCGGTTCTATGAATATGCAAATGAGCCCCGCCTCCACTCACTCACTCAGCTCAGAGATCCACTGGTTGACGATCACACGTTGATCTGATTGGTTACAAGGTAGTTTGTGACGTCAGAAACACCAGCGATTTCAAAGCGTGTTTTTGGTTCACTGCAGTTTTAAGGAGGAAATACTCAGCAATGGTGTCGACTTATGAACTTACACATGCTTTGTCTTAAAGCATATTAAAAACACCTCATAGACACATAAACAACATTAAATGCTGCATTTTCACCACAGGGGTTTTTTAGATAAACATTCTTATAGATATTATAAGCAAATGATAACTATGAGGGCATAATCTGTCAATCTGTACATCATCATGTCTACTGGCTTTATTATTCAATGAATTATCTTATTATTATTATGCACGGGTACTGTCTCATTAGATGGTCAGAAACAGCACTATATGTGTCAGTATTTGCACGTGCACGATTGCGTGTGAATCTAGAAAGCAGTTCAATAAACAAGAGGTTAATATTGAATAACTTACATTTTGGACACAACATAGACAGATATTGTTGCATCATCAACGAAAATAGTTCCAAACGAAGCGAGTCAGAGTCACGCCATGTGTTTCCTTCCTGAATGAATCGATGCTTTTGAACGATTCGGTTACAAAATGATTCAAAGACTCGCTCATGCGGAATCGATACACAAGAGTCTCTTATCGCCACCTACTGATTCTGATAGGTCATTTTTGTTGGATTCTTTTCAGTGTTTTCTATTCTTTTATCATATTGCTTATAATTCTCAGGGCTCTCGTGGCTCATTATCATTTGATTCAATCACATTTGTTATATGTGTCAGGTGTGGCTTATATGCAGATTTTTTATTTTAGATGTACAAAAATAGCTCATTACTGTATTAATAAGTCTTGCACATTCACTGAAAATAGCTCACTTCTGTGTTGCAAAATAAGATGGATAGGAAGACTTATATACCCTATATAGTACATCTAGAGGATAATTCATTACAATTATGTGTTTAGTTGCACAAGCAGGGGATTATGTGTCAACATTAGCTTTACCGCTAAAGTCTGATGAATATCATCATGAAAGCTTTCACTGTATTGTCAATCATTCTTCTCATCTCAATTTTGCAAGATTCAACAAGC